>NC_134358.1:84646688-84946688 GCF_048569485.1 Anomaloglossus baeobatrachus
AAAAACGCAGCGTGGGCACATAGCCTAAACCTTCTGAATCTGTGAGTGGCATTCACTCGATACTGCTTTCATGTTCTATATTGGAAAAGGCAGCCGTATTTCCATTCCTTTTCGCTAGAATATAAATGAAGGGATGGAAATGCTGCTGCTTTCCACAATATAGATTCTATATTCTTTTGAGCTCGCTTTTCCCATGTTTTGTATTCAGCATAGAAACTGTCTCTTTTCTGCTCTGATTGCAGGATCTACCAGAAAGGAAAGCTTTCTACTAAGCTGAACACTTCATATAAAACACATCTTAAATAAAAATCAATTTCCAGGAACTGCACAACGTGTTTAAAAGGAAAATTTCAGAATTTCAAAAAGGTGAGAGAGCGCTGGAAAATGATCAAAATTTCCTGAGGAAAATGTGAGGATACACAAGAAAGTCAAACTTATTATGTAAGTTCCATCACATCAAATACTTCAAAAGTTTATTCTAAAAGGCCACGTCTCGCTAAGCGACATCGCTGCGGAGTCACGGTTTTTGTGATGCAACAGCGTTCTTGCTAGCGATATCGCTGTGTGTGACATCCAGCAACAACCTGGCCCGTGCTGTGAGATCGCCGGTCGTTGCTGAATGTCCAGGACCATTTTCTTCAAAGGCGATGTCCTGCTGGGCAGGACGCATCGCTATGTTTGACGCTGTGTGACAGGGTCCCAATGACAGCAGAGATCGTTATACAGGTCGCAGTAGCGTTACTGCGTCGTTGGTAATGTGTGACTGTGTGACATCTCACCAGCGACCTCCCAGCGACTTACCAGCGATCCTTATCAGGAAGTATTGTTGTCAGGATCGCTGGTAAGTCGTTGAGTGTGACTGGGCCTTAAAGTTTTGGAAGGACACACGGGCTGTATTCTACTTTGCTCTACTTTGACGCAACTCTCCTAAGGCTAGGTTCACATTGCCGTTGTTTTAAATCCGTCAGGTCCGTCAGCAACGGATCAATTGTTTGTTAGATGTCAACTGACACAACGGATGTGTTTTTCACAGGATTCCTTTCACAGAATGCTGTGAAAAAACTGATCCGTCGCGTCCGTTAAATCCGCTGTGCGTCCGTTTTTTGACGGATCAGTCATGATCCGTTTTTTGTTTGGGACAGCCCAGTGGGAGTGCCAAACATGCTGGGCATGCTCAGTAGAGCATGATGGAATCCAGCGCTGGATTCCGTTGTAAGACGGATTACGACGGAATCCAGCACCATAGACATCCATTACAAGCTTGACGAATGGCGACGGATCCCTGCGCGGCGCGTTAATTTTGACGGACAGAAAAAAATGTTACATTCTGCGTTGCTCCCGCCTGGCGGTCAGTCAAAAAACGATTGACCGCGGCGCAGCGGATGCAACGCAAGGTCATCAGTCGCAATCCGCCACTAATACAAGTCTATGGGACACAACAGAATTAACAGAATCCACTAAACGGATGCCGTTGTTTACCATAGCCGCGGATTGTGACTGATACATTTTAACGAAAATGTGACCCTAGCCTAAATCATCGTCTTCTCACATAATTCCTCATTTGGTGTCAAAAAGGCGATCAACCGTAATAGCAGCAGACTCATAACATCAAAGTAACTCATGGTCTGATCAATTACAGATTTGTACCCTATCTATATATATAATTGCCTTATTCTGTCTGTCTGTCTGTCTTGCTCCAAAATTGTGTCACTGTGACAGTGTCACCGTGACAGTGTCGTTAGAGTGACAACTGTCGGATTGGCTGCAGGGCTCGGCCTGGCCCCCCCCCCCCCCCACGGATTGGCCGCTCGCCTCGGTCTGGCCCCGCCCCCCGCATTGATTAGCCGCTCGCCCCGGCCCTCCGCACGCATCGCCCGCTCCAGCGTACACCGGCTCCCAGTACGCATACGCTGCGGTCAATAATGAAGTGTCATGCAGCGGTGAAAGAGTTAAAGACACTGCAAGACACTTCATTATAGGCAGCGGGCACCCCCAGAAGAGAGAAGACAGAAGAAAGAAGACCCCGCAGTCATACTCACCAGACGCCGACCGGGAGCAGGTGAGCGCAACAAGGTCCTGCAGCGGCGGAACACACACACACACGCACACACATAAGAACAGACACACACACATCAGATCACACTCACTCACTCTCACACACACATCAGATCGCATCCACACACAACAACATCCAGTGATATCGCTTGCTTCTCGGCGGCGATACTGTGCGTGCAGTGACTTTCCAGGACCTGCCGGAGGATCACATGGCCAGAAGCATGTGGTATCTCCGGATGTTGTAAGTGTGTGAGCGGGTATGTGCGATATCGTCGGTGTGTGTGTGCGTGTATGCGATCGAGTGTGTGCGTGTATGCGATCGGATGTGTGTGTGTGCGTGTATGCAATCGGATGTGTGTGTGTGCGTGTGTGTGTATGCGATCGGGTGTGTGCGTGTATGCGATCGGGTGTGTGCGTGTGTTCTGATGTGTGAGTGTATGCGATCGGATCTGTGAGTGTCGGCAGAGGAGCACGGCGTGCAGCACAGCTGCTGTGACCGCCCACCGGAGGGCACAGGGAGAAGTGGGGTGTGAGTGTATGCGATCAAATGTGCGTGTATACTGTCTGATGTGTGACTGTGGAGCACGATGGGGAGTGCGCAGCATGGGGGATGGAGCACGATGGGAGCACCGCAGCATGGGAGATGGAGAACGATGGGGAATGCGCATCATGGGGGGATGGAGCACGATGGGGAGTGCGCAGCATGGGGGGATGGAGCACGATGGGGAGTGAGCAGCATGGGGGATGGAGCACGGTGGGGAGTGCGCAGCATGGGGGATGGAGCACGATGGGGGTGCGCAGCATGGGGGGTGCGCAGCATGGGGGATGGAGCACGATGGGGGGTGCGCAGCATGGGGGATGGAGCACGATGGGGGGTGCGCAGCATGGGGGATGGAGCACGATGGGGAGTGCGCAGCATGGGGGATGGAGCACGATGGGGAGTGCGCAGCATGGGAGATGGAGAACGATGGGGAATGCGCATCATGGGGGGATGGAGCACGATGGGAAGTGCGCAGCATGGGGGGATGGAGCACGATGGGGGGTGCGCAGCATGGGAGATGGAGAACGATGGGGAATGCGCATCATGGGGGGATGGAGCACGATGGGGAGTGCGCAGCATGGGGGGATGGAGCACGATGGGGAGTGAGCAGCATGGGGGATGGAGCACGGTGGGGAGTGCGCAGCATGGGGGATGGAGCACGATGGGGGTGCGCAGCATGGGGGGTGCGCAGCATGGGGGATGGAGCACGATGGGGGGTGCGCAGCATGGGGGATGGAGCACGATGGGGGGTGCGCAGCATGGGGGATGGAGCACGATGGGGAGTGCGCAGCATGGGGGATGGAGCACGATGGGGAGTGCGCAGCATGGGGGATGGAGCACGATGGGGAGTGCGCAGCATGGGGGATGGAGCACGATGGGGAGTGCGTAGCATGGGGGATGGAGCACGATGGGGAGTGCGCAGCATGGGGGATGGAGCACAATGGGGAGTGCGTAGCATGGGGGATGGAGCACGATGGGGAGTGCGCAGCATGGGGGATGGAGCACGATGGGGAGTGCGCAGCATGGGGGATGGAGCACGATGGGGAGTGCGCAGTATGGGGGATGGAGCACGATGGGGAGTGCGCAGCATGGGGGATGGAGCACGATGGGGAGTGCGCAGCATGGGGGATGGAGCACGATGGGGAGTGCGCAGCATGGAGGATGGAGCACGATGGGGGGTGCGCAGCATGGGGGATGGAGCACGATGGGGGGTGCGTAGCATGGGGGATGGAGCACGATGGGGGGTGCACACCTCCCCCCAAAACACACACACAGTGCCACACGCGCACCGCACAACACACCACCCTACACAGACACCCACACACAGACAACGCCGCACACACACAACACCCAACACACAAACACCGCGGCATACACAAATATACGCACATACGGCGCAACACACACACTGCACAAAACATACCTCCAACCAAAACACACACACGCACTCCACACCCACACAAACCGCGCAACACACACACACAACACACACAAAATGCTGCAGAAACACAGCGCTCCACAAACAACACAACACACACAACGCAACACACAAACAACACCGCTCTCACACCCCCCCACCCAGACAAGACCCAGAACATTTACAGCGCCCTACACAAACACCGGCAACTACACACAACAACATCGATATATATAACAAAATACATACATTAACTACACAATAAATTCTAGAATACCCGATGCGTTAGAATCGGGCCACCTTCTAGTAATATAATAATCAGCAGGTTATATGGCTTCCATATAAGATACAAGAAAACAATTAAAATATAAATAATTGCCATTTGTACACTATATAAAATATATCTGTTACTGGTTGTTGAAGGTCTCAATCAGACGTCCGGTGCTGATATTATGAGACCACCATAATCTGGTGTTGTGCACATACCCTATACTAATAAACAGAACACAAGCACAATAGCTGCTAGTTGGTAAATACAGGTCTCAACATCATCAGCTCTGCTCACTTCTGTTATGGAAGTGAGCGACTCTGCACAGGAACAGATTAACCCCTTTATTTAACTAAGTAAAGCAATGCTGATAAAAAAAAAACAAGCCATACCTACCATGACAATCCGCTTCCCACTCCAGTGTTGCCATTCCACATGCTAATTAACAAATAATTTAACAAATGCATGCCCAGAGTCCAAAAAGAGTGAATTTGAGGTCTAAGATAAGAGGAGGCTGCTCACACTGCTGTCCACCCAGTCTCACTGATCTAATACTGGAGATACCAGGCATGCTGAGCTAAGAGGAGGCTAGAAATACCAGGGGTGCCAAGCTAAAAAGAGTCTGCTCACACTGCGGTTCACTCAGTCTATCTAATCTAACACTTGAGATACCAGGAATGCTGAATTAAGAAGAGTCTACTCACACTGCTGTCCACCCTATGTGATCTAATACTGGAGTTATCAAAAGTGCTGAGGTAAAAGAAGGCTGCTCCCATTGCTGTCCACTCTGTCTGTGTTAATACAGCAGATATGCTGAAGTAAAAAGAGGCTCCTCACACCGTTGTTCACTCTGTCTACCTGATCTAATACAGAAGATACCAGGAATGCTGGAGTAAGAAAATGATGCTCACACTACTATTCACCATGTCTTTGTTTGATTTAATATTGGAGATAGCAGAAGCACTAAGGTAAGAGGAGGCTGCTCACACTGCTGTCCATCCTATCTAATCTAATGTGGGAGATACCAGTAGTGCTTAAGTAAGAAGAAGCTGCTCAAACCTCTGTCCACCTTGTCTATCTGATCTAATACTGGATATACCAGGTGTGCATAGGTAAGAAGAGGCTGCTCACCCTTCTGTCTCAATGTCTGATCTAAAATTGTAACTAAAAGGGGTGCAGAAGTAAAAAGATTGCTGTCTTTCTGAATGCTGAATGGCTGTTGTCATCTATAAAAAAAAAAACATGTCAATATGTGCTATAGGTCCTCAAGGTACCAGCAGCAGAGATCCTACTGCACATGCTCACAGACTCCTGTCCTATTAATATTCTAGGATAGCTTTCTGTGAATGTAACAAGATGGTGGGTATTCTTAAGTACTATACTTATTGCTGCTCTAGACAACACGAATGGGATTTGCTCATTTAAATAACTTGGAATAATTTTAACAATGACATTTCTTTTACTATTATTTACTATTTGGTATCTTATTTTTCTATTCCAGGAGAACAAAGATCATTTAAGGAATGATGTAACACAAGATGGACAAAGCAATATATTCACCAACTTACTCAACATTAGAAATGGATTACAGAGAAATATCTCCAAAGATGTCCAAAAAAAGAGAAATCAACAATTATAATTTGGATACTCGTTCGGGGCATAAATTAAGTACATAAACTGCATCATACAGGGAAGGCAGGGTAAATATAATTATATTCTATGACCCTATTATTTCCTAATGTAGACCCTACCTAGCCGCGGAGGTTGGCACCCTAATTGATAACATAGTATATTTATTTTCTTGCTATATCATCAGTTTATTAAAGGGAACCTGTCAGGTGCAATATGCACACAGAACCACGAGCAGTTCTGGGTGTATATTGCTAATCCGTGCCTAACTGTCCAAGCCTATAATAGCATAGATACAGAGATCTTTAGAAAAACTATTTCTAAAGATCTCATATGATATGCTAATGAGGCCAGAGACTAGTTGCAAGGGTATTAGTTCCCTTGGCTAGTCGGCCCACTTAGCATGAAAGCACGCCCCTGTGGGCGTGCTAACATGCTAATGAATGCGCAGAATCAGCGGCATGGTCGTGCTCACCTTTCTGCATCCAACTCTTGGATTTCGGCTCAGTGCACATGATCCCGGACTTTCGGTCATGCGCACTAAGAAGCCGGGTGTACACATCCCTGCTTCAAACTCATGCAGTGGGCATGACCGAAAGTCCAGGACCATGCCTACGTCTAGCGTTGGACGCGATGGCAGCTAAGAGGTGAGCACGACCATCCTCTCCTCTGATGCTGCGCATTCATTAACATGTTAGCACGCCCACAGGGGCATGCATACAGGATATGAGGGCCGACTAGCCAAGGGAACTTATGCCCTTGTGTCTAGTCGCTGGCCTCATTAGCATATCATATGGATTTTTAAATACTTTTAATACTTTTTCTAAAGATCCCTTTATTTATGGTGCTACAGGCTAGGACGGTTAGGAAAGGATTAGCAACATGCACCCAGAACTGCTCATGGTTCTGGGTGCATATTGCAATTGACAAGTTCACTTTAATATCCCCTTTGGGGTTGTTATGATTTTTTCTTTTATTATGTACGTGAAGAGTCCTATTTATACTGGTCCATGTGATTATTAGGGATATTCCTAGGGACTGTTAGAGGTTCAGTTAAAGACAGTGAGCAGGGGTGCCACTGTTTTTAAACTTAGGGTACCAACCTCCGTGGCTAGGTAGGGTGCACATTAAGGAACTATAGGGTCACAGAATATTTTCTTGTATTTACTCAGCCTTTCAGTATTCTGAAATTTATGTCATCTATGTACTGTGTCCCTATCAGATATCCAATGTATAATTCTTGCTTTCTTATTTTTCGGACATTTATATAACCAGTACTATTGTGATGAATCATGGCTGTGGTTACAATATCATCTAATAAAAAAATCATAGTTTTTGGTGGTGGGATTTTCTTCTCTAGTGGTTTTGTTTTGGTCGCCTAAAGTCACAATTAATTTGTTTTTTGGTAGCTTTTTTGTTTAATTACGTACAGATGGACTGCACGCTGATGTCATCCGTGTGTTGTTCATGATTTTCACTGACCCATAGATCTGTATAGGTAACCTTCATCCATGGCATTGTTAAAAAAAAAACGGACATGTAATTACAATTTTTTTACGGCCACATGGTCCACAAACAAATATATATATATATATATATATATATATAATATATTAAAAAAAAGCTACATAAACTATAATAGGTACGTGATCTAGAACACCGATAGAGCATGAATGTGATTCACAGATGTCTGAATGAGGCTTAATGTAGGTCAATCCAAGGGCATTTGTAGTAAGCTGATGTTCTGAGCCAGAGAAATAAATATTAATTGATAAATCTTATGTATATAAGTGTGGCGTGAATACAGGTTATTGCATAATACAGGAGCTGGAGCGCAGGACAGTAATAGATTATACTGTAGTTTAAGTACACGTTTACTGCAGACTCAATTTATGATATAAGATCTTGGCAGCATCACTTAAAAAAAAAAATGTTAAACGTGGAACATCGTGAAACGTCTGAAATTGACCTCACTGACAATCCAGAACACAATCTGCATCCATCAGTTTTCCAAATCTTTTATTACCTGCTGAACACGCACATATGTCTTTCCAGTTATGTCATGTTCAGACAATAATCTCTCTGGCACTGCGGAGATCATGCCACCGGATTTTGTCAAATGCTTTTTCAGACCAATTTCCAAACATAATGCACATTTAATAAAAAATATTTATGTCCATGCTTTTCCCCTATCACTCAAACAAATGTAAAAAGACCGTAAAAAGGCCTCCGGGAAAAGCTAAGTACATTTGTTTTTTCTCATTTTTTGCTAAAAAAAAAAAAAATATTTTTGAAGTAGAATTCTACGTGTCAGCTGTAGAGATGAGCGAACCTCAGGTTCGAGGCTCGGAAAATTCATGCCATTTTCACCCAGCTCCGACCAAGTGGGCAGAGTGGCAGCGAGATGGAGAGTGACAACCGCTGCTCGTCAAATTCATAACGAGCAGCGGTGTCCAGTGCACCACAAATCTTACTCCAGTCCCTGATCACTGGGACAACTGACTGACTATAAAGACATACTTTTTTTTTTTTCTTGAGAAAAGTGCATTTTATAGTCAGAATAATAGTGAAAAAATACATGGGTCAAGTTATAAGCTCACAATGGAAAAAAAAAAGCAAACAGGCTGAAAGGCTTACCTGCGCTCCATCCTTTAATTTCAATATGCACTCCATAGTGTTGATTGTTATTACCACAGACTCTGACCCAAGTTTGGTCCATGGTACATGAATCCGTAACTCATGGATGTGACCGCTGAGAAATGTGAATGGCAGCTTTAGTTCCTAAAAACAAAATAAAAAAAAATCATGTGCTTAAATTGTAAACATAAATGTCAACTTTTGGCTTGTATTCTTTTTGCTCTTACATTGAAGCCCATTAATTACGTTAAAGGAGTCTTGTGTTCTGTGTAGAGGACATTCCTGTTCTCCTAAGAGAGAAAATGCTGCTCGAGTCTAGGCAAGCAGCTACACAGACATAAATGCTATAGGTGGTCCGGAATCCATTTTCAGATGTTCTGTTAAAGAGAACCTGCCAGGTGTAATATGCACCCAGAACCACGGGCAGTTCTGGGTGCATATTAGTAATCCCTGTATACACTACTATAACATGCAAATGATTGTGCAGCGATGCCACACATACCTCAGTCATGATGGCCGCCAGCGGAGGATGGATGCGCACTGTGCATGATCCGGAGTCCCCATGACTTACGGACATGTGCACTGTACCTCACTGAAGCTGGGAAGCCTATAACCAACATCAATTTAGTGCAAATGATCAAAAGTCCCTGGGACTCCGGATCATGCCCAGTGTGCATCCATCCTACGCCGGCTGCCATCAAGACTGAGGTATGTGCGGCACCGCTGCACATTCATTAGCTTGTTATCACACCCACAGGGGCGTGTTTGCATGTTATGTGAGCCGGATAGCCAGGGCAACTCACACCCTTGCGACTAGTCGTGGGTCTCATTAGCATATAAGAAACGATCTTTATTAATACTTTTTCTAAAGATTCCTTTATCTATGCTAGTATATACAGGGACTGTTAGGCAGGGATTAGCAATATGCACCCAGAACTGCTCGTAGTGCCGGGTGCATATTGCACCCAACAGGTTCACTTTAAGCAGACTGCAATTTGCTTCAATTTTCAGACGTCTCTCATTTGAACACATATTAAAGAATCCGACACTCAAACATTTAGGATGAAACAAAAAGATCCCTTTAATGGGTTGCACTATGTAAAGTATACAAAATAATTTGACGTTTCGGTCTCACCGACCTTTATCAAAAAATACACTGTCAAAAAGTGCCTGCAGTGGATTATGGCTCTGGCTGTGAATGGTGCACAATATGGGAATTGCTGTGGCACTGATGAGGTTACGATGATGCCTAGGTGCTGTGTCTGAACGCCGGGAAATATGGCATGTCATGCCGTTCACTGGAATCCATGTATCAACACAACTTTATCGTTGTACTACTGTCCTTGACAATCCTGAAAAGTTTTCCGCTCTCCTGTATGTACTAACAATGTGTGAGACTTCCCCCCTGCAGATTCTGCTAAATGTTCTGACTAGTGATGAGTGAAGGTTCAAAACTACCCATGCTCCGACCCCACCCCGGGCCCGGAGTTCTCAGGGTACTCCGGGTACCTAGCCAGATCTGGCAATTTGTGTAATAAAAAAAAAAAAGAGAATTTTGTTTACTTACCGTAAATTCTTTTTCTTATAGTTCCGTATTGGGAGACCCAGACCTTGGGTGTTTAGCTTCTGCCTCCGGAGGACACACAAAGTACTACACTTAAAAGTGTAGCTCCTCCCTCTGAGCTTATACACCCCCTGGTGAGCCAGTCCCAGCCAGTTTAGTGCAAATGCTGAAGGAGAATAGCCACCCACAAGTAGAACAGAGCAAGAGTCGGAACAACCGGAGACTCTGTCCACGACAACAGCCAGTGATAACATGCGGAACAAGAAATTGCCAACAGGCAACAGGGAGGGTGCTGGGTCTCCCAATACGGAACTATAAGAAAAAGAATTTACGGTAAGTAAACAAAATTCTCTTTTTCTTTATCGTTCCTTTGGGAGACCCAGACCTTGGGACGTTCCAAAGCAGTCCCTGGGTGGGAAATAAACAGAAAAACTAAGAAGTAGGCAGAACCTAACTTCACAAATGGGCGACAGGCGCCTGAAGGATGCGTCTGCCCAAGCTCGCATCTGCCGAAGCATGAGCATGCACTTGGTAGTACTTCGAGAAGGTATGCAGGCTAGTCCAAGTGGCAGCCTGACAAACTTGTTGAGCCGTAGCCTGGTGCCTAAAAACCCAAGAGGCACCGACAGCTCTGGTCGAGTGTGCCTTGATCCCCGGCGGGGGAGGCACCTGAGAACTCTGGTAGGCGTCCGAAATGGTCGATCTAATCCAATGGGCTAAGGTCGGCTTAGAAGCAGAGAGGCCCTTGCGCCAACCTGTGGTTAGCACAAAAAGAGAGGTGCACCTCCTGAGCGCAGCGGTGCGAGACACATAGATCCGGAGAGCACGCACCAGATCTAGAGTATGCAGCGCTTTTTCAAAGCGATGAACAGGGGCCGGACAGAAGGAAGGTAAGGTAATGTCCTGGTTAAGGTGGAAGGGAGAGACCACCTTAGGAAGAAAGTCCGGAGTCGGACGGAGAACCACCTTGTCTTGATGAAAAACTAAAAAAGGTGACTCCGAGGAGAGCGCAGCCAAATCAGAGACTCTCCTGAGAGAAGTTATGGCAAGCAGAAAGGCCACTTTCTGAGAAAGACGATACAAAGAAACCTCCCTAAGAGGCTCAAAAGGGGGTTTCTGCAATACCGTGAGGACCAAGTTAAGGTCCCAGGGATCCAAGGGCCGCCGATAAGGCGGAATGATGTGAGACGCGCCTTGCATGAAGGTGCGGACCTGAGTCAGCCGAACGAGACGCCGCTGGAACAGAACTGACAGAGCTGAGACTTGTCCCTTGAGAGAGTTGAGGGACAGTCCTAGCTGCAGACCGGACTGTAGAAAAGACAGAAGGGTCGGCAAAAAGAATGGCCAAGGAGGATGGCCGGTAGAGCGACACCAGGACAGGAAAATTTTCCAAGTCAAGTGATAGATCTTAGCGGAGGAAGACTTACAGGCCCGAGTCATAGTGGAGATGACTTCAGGAGGAATACCAGAAGCCGTCAAAATCCAGGACTCAAGAGCCACGCCGTCAATTTGAGGGCCGCAGAATTCGGGCGGAAAAACGGACCTTGCGAGAGTAGGTCTGGACGGTCCGGGAGATGCCACGGCATCTCTACGGACAGTTGGAGAAGGTCCGGATACCAAGCTCGCCTGGGCCAGTCCGGTGCAATGAGGATGACTCGACGGCCCTCCATTCTGATCTTGCGCAGGACTCTGGGCAAGAGAGCTAGAGGGGGAAACACGTAGGACAGATGAAACTGGGACCAGTCTTGAACCAGAGCGTCCGCGGCGAAGGCCTGAGGATCGTGGGAGCGAGCCACGTAAACAGGAACTTTGTTGTTGTGACGGGATGCCATTAGGTCCACGTCCGGAGAGCCCCATTTGCGGCAGATTGACTGAAACACTGCCGGGTGCAGGGACCACTCGCCACCGTCCACGCTTTGACGGCTGAGATAATCTGCCTCCCAGTTTTCCACGCCTGGGATGTGGACTGCGGATATGGTGGACTTGGAGTCCTCCGCCCATTGAAGGATGCGTTGTACCTCCATCATTGCCAGGCGGCTGCGTGTCCCGCCTTGGTGATTGATGTAGGCAACCGCTGTCGCGTTGTCTGACTGGACTCGAATGTGCCTGCCCGCCAACAGGTGGTGAAAAGCTAGGAGAGCTAGAAGCACGGCTATGGTTTCCAGCACATTGATTGAAAGGGCTGACTCGGACGGAGTCCAAGTGCCCTGCGCTCTGTGGTGGAGACGTACCGCTCCCCAGCCGGATAGACTGGCATCCGTGGTGAGAATCACCCAGGACGGGGCCAGGAAGGAGCGCCCTTGGGACAGGGAGAGGGGCCGAAGCCACCACTGAAGAGAGCTCCTGGTCTGTGGCGACAGAGCCACTAACCTGTGTAAGGAGGAAGGCCGCTTGTCCCAACAGCGGAGAATGTCCAGCTGCAGGGGGCGCAGATGGAACTGGGCAAAGGGAACAGCCTCCATGGACGCCACCATTTGACCCAGCACCTGCATCAGACGCCTGAGGGTATAACGGCGGGGCTTCAGCAGAGAGCGCACCGCTAGCTGGAGTGACTGCTGTTTGATTAAGGGCAACTTCACAAGTGCCGGCAAAGTCTCGAACTGCATCCCTAGGTACGTGAGACTCTGGGTCGGAGTCAGAGCGGATTTGGGAAGATTGACAAGCCACCCGAATTGGGCTAGAGTGGCGAGAGTGAGCGAGACACTCCGCTGACAGTCTGCGCTGGATGGAGCCTTGACTAGAAGGTCGTCCAGGTAAGGGAGCACTGCCAACCCCTGGAGGTGCAGAACCACAATCACTGCTGCCATGACCTTGGTGAATACCCGAGGGGCCGTGGCTAACCCGAAGGGGAGAGCTACGAATTGGAAATGATCCTCTCCTATTGCAAAACGTAACCAACGCTGGTGTGAAACTGCAATTGGCACATGTAGATAGGCATCTCTGATGTCGATGGACGCCAGGAAATCCCCTTGGGTCATTGAGGCAATGACTGATCGCAGAGACTCCATGCGAAAATGCCGCACCCGAACATGCTTGTTGAGAAGCTTGAGATCCAGGATGGGCCGGAAGGTACCATCCTTTTTGGGAACTAGGAAGAGGTTTGAGTAAAAACCTCTGAACCGTTCCCGAGCGGGAACTGGTACAATTACTCCGTTTGCCTGCAAGGATGCCACGGCCTGTGAGAAGGCGGCGGCCTTGGAGCAAGGGGGAGTTGAGAGAAAAAATCTGTTTGGCGGGCTGGAAGAGAATTCTATCCTGTAGCCGTGAGATATGATATCTCTCACCCACTGATCGGAGACTTGTTTTAACCAAGCGTCGCCAAAGTGGGAGAGCCTGCCACCGACTAAGGACGTTGCTGGAGCGTGCAGAGAGTCACGAGGAGGCTGCCTTAGTGGCAGAACCTCCTGCGGTCTTCTGCAGACGCGCGTTTGGGCGCCAGTTGGATTTCTGGTCCTTAGCTGAGTTAGCGGACGAGGCGGAGGGCTTAGAGGACGACCAGTTGGAGGAACGAAAGGAACGAAACCTCGACTGATTCCTACCCTGGGCGGGTTTCCTGGTCTTGGTTTGTGGCATGGAAGTTCTCTTCCCGCCAGTAGCTTCTTTAATAATTTCATCCAGCTGTTCACCGAACAGCCGGGAACCAGCAAAAGGGAGCCCAGCAAGGAACTTCTTTGAAGAAGCATCTGCCTTCCACTCTCGAAGCCACAAGATCCTGCGGATAACGAGGGAATTAGCCGAAGCCACCGCAGTGCGGTGAGAAGCCTCTAGCATGGCAGACATGGCATAAGATGAAAAAGCTGAAGCTTGAGAAGTTAAGGCAACCATCTCAGGCATAGATTCCTTGGTGAGGGAATGCATCTCCTCTAGAGAAGCAGAGATGGCTTTGAGAGCCCACACTGCTGCAAAAGTCGGGGAAAACGCGGCCCCCGCCGCTTCATACACAGATTTGGCCAGAAGGTCAATCTGACGGTCAGTGGAATCCTTAAGTGAGGTGCCGTCAGCCACCGACACAATGGTCCGGGCTGAGAGCCTAGACACCGGGGGGTCTACCTTTGGGGAGTGAGACCACTCTTTGACCACCTCAGGTGGAAAGGGAAAACGGTCATCAGAACCACGCTTTGGAAAGCGTTTGTCAGGACAGGCCCTGGGTTTGGTCACAGCGGTCTGAAAACTGGAGTGGTTAAAGAACACACTCTTTACTCTCTTAGGCGAGGTAAACTGGTGCTTTTCTGCCAGAGAGGGTTGCTCCTCTGATACTGGCGGATTGAGATCCAGTACAGAATTAATAGAAGCAATCAAGTCACTAAGATCTGAGTCACCCTCGGAAAGATCGATGGGGTACATGGAGTTAGCCTCCGAGCCCCCCGTAAAGGCATCCTCCTCATCTTGCGAGTCAGCTCTTGAATCAGAGCCGCGAGATGAGGAGGGGGAGGAAACCCTGCGCCTTCTCTTAGGAGGACGGGGTCTGGGACCTGATGATGAATCCTCTGTGAGCTCCGATGGACGGAGGTCAGAGGATAGGGATCCTAAAGGACCCTTAGCAAGAGCATTACAGGCACCCTGTGAGGAGGGCTGATGCATATTCATCAAAGTCCTGGACAAAAGTCCCATGGACTCAGCAAATGACTGGGATATAGACCTAGAGAAGGACTCTACCCAGGCCGGGGGTTCAGCCACAGGTGCAGAGGCAGCCGGAGAGACCACTGGGGGTGAGACTCCAGGCTGTGGCACCGCCAAGTTAGAGCAGACATCACAATGTGGATAGGTGCTCGTTTCAGGCAGCAGGAGCTTACATGCAGCGCATACAGTATAAAGCTTTGGAGCCTTGCTCCTCGTGTGAGACATGCTGCTGGAGTGGGGGCTCTGCAAGAGAATGAACCCCAGGGAGAATATACAGAGGTCCACAACCAGAGACCGGCTGTGGCTTACCAGACCGCTGGAAGCGGTGTTGTGTGCCCTCCAGATCCCGAAGCCCGGACCCCCAATGCACAGCACCTCAGCAGGGATGCAGAGTGCAGAAAGGCCCAGCGCAGAGTGAACTCTGCCTAAGAAAATGGCCGCCGGAGCGAAGAGAAAGGGCGGGACTTGGGGGCGTTCCTGTAGGAGAGCGGGAACTGGAGGGCCATAGAGACCTGCAGGGGAGGAGACACGCCCCAGCAGTGGGGAGTGTCCCTCCCCTGTGCAGGACGGCCGCCGGGAGGAGCCGTGCCTGTCCCTCTGCATGAGTGACATACGAGGGTAGTTAACAGAAACTAGGCCTCCGGCAAAGCCGGGGGCTAAATTTAAGCGGCGAGGCCGACGCGCAGGCACCATCGGCGCGGTTCTCGGGCGAAAGCTAGAGAACCCGCCGGAAATGCAAAAATAAATACATTCAGCATACTCTCCCCATACAATAAAGAACAGGGACCCCCAACACAAACATCTCAGGTACTTAGCTGCTGAGACGCAGGGCCAGGTCCCTGGGGATGAGTGCTCCGTCCAGCAGAATCCTCAAGGGGCTGTGGATGGAGACCGGTCTGCTGCCAGGCATGGAGACCGTGCTGGCTCCCACTTCAAGCCAGAGCCCAGGAGGGATGGTGAAGGAGCACAGCATGTAAGGCTCCAGCCTTGGAAATCAACCTTACAACACCGCCGACACAGTGGGGTGAGAAGGGACATGCCGGGGGTCCAGACGTGGACCCGCACTTCTTCAATCTCTTCCAAAGAAAAAAATCATGAGAATGCATGTGTGGATGTATGCCTCCTGAACACAAAGCGATAAACTGGCTGGGACTGGCTCACCAGGGGGTGTATAAGCTCAGAGGGAGGAGCTACACTTTTAAGTGTAGTACTTTGTGTGTCCTCCGGAGGCAGAAGCTAAATACCCAAGGTCTGGGTCTCCCAAAGGAACGATAAAGAAAAAAAATAATAAAAACAGGGAAAAGCTGACACTTAATACTTTCCAGTCTCCTGCGTGGCTGTAACTCTACTTCCAGGGCCACTCATTAGCCTTCATTCATATGCACTGCTTCCCCCGCACACCGGCAGTCCCGGTTGCAGTCAGACAACATCCCCACCCTGTGTGACAGCGTGTCTGACTGTTTGGAATCACAAATGCTGTATGCGCCTCTATCGTGGGGTAAAAATAAATAACTACAAAAATTTGAGTAGGGTCCCCCCATATTATTTCAAATCTGTTTTATTGATGAAACTGTTGTCAACATACAAACATATCATTTGTGCAATTACAATACATAAACATCATTTTCTCAATGCCGGGATAACATCCAGAAATTGTTACATTACTAAATTTCTTGGAATTCTTCAAATTATCTTTGTGATATTACCATACAACCACTTATAAATTATAGGTCAGAATTCCCACTTCTTTTGACTTCCCGTATCCTAATATACTCATTCTCCTTGTGTGTCTATTGTCTTATGAATTATTGATAAATCTTTTCATATAAAAAATGAAACTAGAAAAATGCAGATTAATGTTCAGAAATGAAAGAAAGAAGAGGAAAGATACAAGCATAAAGAAGAGGAAATTAGAGAGAAGGGTGGAGAGGGGGGAAAGCAAGACAAGCAAAGAAAAAAGGGGGGGGGGGAGGAATGAGACTCCCCACCGTTTCTCAGTTCAAAAAGCTCGCCAAACTCTCCACAAACTCTGGGGACTCCATGAACATAATCCATGGTCTCCAAACTGTAGTAAATTTTTCTGTGTTCCCATTTAGTTCTGCTGTCAGCTCCTCCATTCTCTGGAGGTTTGTCATTTCCTCCAACCAATCCAGCACCGTAGGGCATCTAGTCTGTTTCCAAAATCGTGGGATAATCATACGGGCAGCCGCCAGGCAAAATCGCAACATGTCCCTTTTTTGTGTTTTAATAGCTCCTGGGAGCATAGAAAGAAGAGCAACCTGGGGGGATTTTTCTACTTCACCTCCGCTCATCTTTTTGTACAGGTAGAACACTGAGTCCCAAAAGGGTTGCAGCTTAGTACAGCTCCACCATATGTGTAGCATTGTACCTGTGTCTGTGCCACACCTCCAGCACACATCAGACACAGAGGGAAATATAGCATGTAATTTAGTCGGGTAATGGTACCACCTTGTGAGAATTTTATAACTTTTCTCTTGAGCGGCGCACGCCAAGGAAAGCTTGTGGGTCCACAGGTACGCTCTGCTCCAATCGTCCTCTGGAATATCCTCTCCCAGTTCCTCTCCCCACCTACAGACAAAGTGAGGTTTATCCACCCTATTTCTCTGGTTCAGCATTTTATAAATGAGTGAGATGCCATGTCCAGGTGATGAGCCCTGTAAAAATATTTTCTCAAAAGGAGTAGGGGGTGTCCTCATCCTTCTCTCCCTGTCCTGGTACGAGAGGAAAGATTTCAACTGCATATATTCCATCCAGGAAATCTCTTTCCCTGTGGCCTGCATGGAAATATAAGTTGGTAGGGTGTGTCCCTGGAGCACGTGACAAAAACGAGTATCATCCGCCCGAGTAAATCCCCCGAATCTATGGGAGTGGAGTCCTGGGGGGAACTTCTTATTACCGAATACGGGGGTAAGTGGGCCCTGCTCCTGAGAGAGAGATCCCTTTTTTATCTCTCCATCCCACATCCCCATCGCTGTCCGCGTGAACTCCATTCCTTTCGCTATCTGGATCCTACTTTCTTTCTCTAACCATGGAAGGGTCCCCCCATATTATGATACCCAGCACAGATAAAGCAGATGGCTACAGGCTGCAGCCCCCAGCCATGCACTTAGCCTGGCTGTGTATCAATAAGATTGATCGAATACAATGTTTTTTTGTTTTGTTTTTTTTTTTTTAATTCTTTAAATAATTTTAAAAACTGGAAAGCGGTCTCCCCAACTTTGATACCAAGCCAAGAAAAAGCCGACAGTTGGGGATTGGTATTCCTAGGCTGGGGAGGCCCATGGTAATTGGGCCCCCCAGCCTAAAAATAGTAGCCTGCAGCCACCCAGAATTATTGAATCCATTACATACGACAGTCCCAGTACTTTACCAGGCTCATCCCGAGATTGCCCTAATGTGCTGGCAATATGGGTAATAAAGGGGTAATGACCACTCACAGATGTCACTAAGCCCCAGATTAGTAATGGGAGGCGTCTATGAGACCCCCCAATTACTAATCTGTAAGTGAAAAGAAATAAAACACAGAAAAAATCCCTTTATTTGAAATAAAATACAAAGAAAACTCCTCTTTCTCCCCTTTATCAACCCCGAAAACAGTCAGTTCCGACATAATCCACACGAGGTCCCACAACAATTCCAGCTCTGCTACATACATACTGAAGTCACAGCGCAAAGGCATAGAACATGACCGCATGCTGTGGGCTTCAGGCAGAGAATGAATGAGTCGCAGCAATGAGTGGTGGTGTCACTCAGTTTATTTGAGGTCATAGCTGGAGGTTCCCAAGGTACCTCAGCTTTGAACGCAACTAAATGGTCCTCAGAGGACCATAATTACAAAAGCTGTATGCGATCCCTCATATTTTGATACATGGCCACGATAAGCACACAGCTGGGGGCTTCAGCCTGTAACCATATGCTTTATCTGTGCTGGGTATCATAATATGGAGAAACTCTACGCCAATTTTTTTATTTATTTTTACACCATGATAGGGACACAAACAGGGTCTGTGAATCGTTGCAGTCAGACACGCTGTCACAAAGAGTGGGAGCGCGGTCATCTGACTGCAACCAATCACACACACTGGAATGATCGATGGGCGAGGGAAGCAGTACATAGGCATGAGATTAATTAGCGGTCCTGGAAGTAGCCATACAGTCGTGCGGGAGACTGGTAAGTATAATGTACTTTGCTCTAATACCTTTGTCCCTTCTACTTCCATTTTAAAGCGCCAGATTCAGGTCCCCATGGACTTATAAGGGGACTGACATCCAGAATCAATTTCCGGCTGGTACCGGTGTATTTTTTTAAAACCCGATTGGACCCGCCGATCCTGGGTATCTGCGAATCCACCTATCACGATTTCTCACCTTTGTCTCTATACGTATGCTGCCCTGTTGAGAAGGTTTTTTGGATTTGGGTTTTTTTTTAAATACACAAATGTGGTTGATTTATTATAATGACAATAAAAAAAGGCATGGCAAAAAACTGTACACTTAAAACAATACAATTCTCCTTTGAATAAAACAAGTGGATCTTAATTCTGAGCTATCCCACAAAAGAAATAAGATTTGCACGCGTTTCACTGTGAAGATTTACTTTGGCACACTCACAGCATAATCCTTATTAAAAATGTTATGTCTACTACCTTATCTAAAACATTTGAAAAGTCCAATTTCCCTCCTCCTTCCTAAAATAATACACATCTGATACTTGACACTATGAGCCGTGCTCTCCGCTCTGTGTTCACGTTCCAGCATTTTCTAATCATATTTTCTAGAATATCTGTGTACAGTCATTACAGGCCTTGGCTTAAGTAAAAAATAAAAACATGAAAAATGATATCATTACATTCACACTAACATTAGGCACACAAAAAGGTCAAGATCTGTTATGATCCAATGGACGGAAACATTATGTTCCAGTTTTGCTTTCCACTGACATATATTGGGATATGTCAGGTTTTTGGTGATTTTTCCCAAAGTGTGCTACCTTATTCTGAAGGACAGACATCAAATAAAACCACACAGAATAGTAAGGCAAGTGTGAATAGAGACTTCAGTGGATAGTAATGGATGAGGCAAAAACAAGTCAATTAAGTATAACCAGCTTAATTTCATGAAAATTAATGTGTCTGTACATACTGATATCACATGGCTGCTAGGAGCGTCTATTAGTGTATATTCACATTTGGCATATTTACTCCTATTCATATGTATGTAACAGATATTTACCAAATTTCCAGATGTGAATATACTTTTATAGGTAAATAGACCTTGTGTAGAGAAGGAGCGGTCTTGCTTCACACTGGATTTAGCATTAATGATGAGAATTGCTGCTGTTATGCAAGAATTTATAAATCCCTGCTGAGAACTTGTGGGTTTTTTTTAAATTGAATTTGTCACACAGAATGACACTGCAAACCAAGCACAGGCGGGGCAAAAAATGTAAGTGCACCTCCCCACCTGCCTGGCTTTCATCCATCTCATAGATGCCTCCCATCACTAATCTAGGGCTTAGTGGCAGCTGTGAGCTTACATTAACCCCTTATTACCCCGACCGCCACTGCACCAGGGCAATCGGGAAGAGCCAGGTAAAGTTCCGGGACTGTCACATCTAATGGGCTTTATCTTGGCTGGGTATCAAAAGTGGGGGGGACCGGAAGTCGTTTTTTTATTATTTATTTACATAATTAAAAAAAAATCTGCAAAGCCTCTTATTTTGATACGCAGCCAAGATAAGTGCAGGGCTGGGGGCTGCAGCCTGTAGCTGTGGCTTTATCTGTGCTGGGTATCATAATATGGGGGGACCCTATGTCAATTTTTTCAGTTATTTATTTTACTGTACAATATAGAGCCGACCACTGGCGTCTCTGATTGGAAGCAGTGAGATACGCCGTCACTCAGTGTGGGGGGCACGTCTGACTGCAACCAATCACTGGAAGAAGCAGTGAATATGCATGAGCTTAAGGAGCGGCTCCAGAAGAAGAAGAATGAGAGGCTGTGGAAGCAGTTACAGTTGTGCCGCCAGTGACTCGGTAAGTGTAGCTTGCGCTCTTTATTATTTTTTTTCTTCACTTATACTTTATTTATTTATTTTTTTTATTTCCTGAGTGCTAAATCCGGATCAATACCCGGAATTCCCTGAGAATTCCAGGCCCAGCACTCAGGTGCCTTTGAACCCGCGGGGGTCGGACTTTACATGCCGAGTCCGCCCATCACTATTTTTCATCCATTGAAAACAAAAACGCATTGTCAACAACACATCCAAAAACGTGTCAAAAACACATGCGTTTTTTTTTATGCGTTTTTGAGCCTCGGGCTGCGATTCTGAGACCACAGGCTGCATCTTTGTGGTCACCACAAAAATGCAGCGTGCACATATACCCTTAGGAGAAGGGTTTCAGTCTCCCAGACAAAAGCCGATCTCCTGCATTTTCATTCTCTGTCTGTACAACATACCGTATTTTTCGGACCATAAGACACACTTTTTTTCCCCCCAAATGTTGGGGGAAAGTGGGGGGTGCGTCTAATGGTCTGAATGTAGGGCATGGCTGTGAGGAATGAGGGTGCTGCGGTGGAGCGGGTCATCGGGGGCACGAGCAGGCAGCAGCGCCTGCCGTGACCACGTGGGCCCGCTCATTACATATGCACGCCCATCCTCCCGCCCATTATCTCAGCGCTTAAGCCGAGGCTGATAGGTGGGCGGGATGATGGGCGGGGACGCGCGCATAATTAACAGCCGGCCGTGATCACCCCTGGCAACTACAGCCTGGAGTGATCATGCTCGGCTGTATTCACTGCCCCCCGCGCATCATCATCAGCGCGGAGTGCAGTGAATCAATGTACTCACCGTTCCCTTGCAGCATCGCGATGTCCTCCAGTCTGCCTGCCGCGCTGTGTGGACTGGAGTCTAGCGGTGCTGACAGCGATGACGTCATCGCTCTGCGCACGTGAGTCTTCACAGCCGCGCCGGCAGACTGGAGGACAATACATTGCAGTGCTGCAGGGAACGTGACTGGCTCAACACAGTACTGCCGGCACAGACAGGAGGGGGAGCGACGCTGCGTGGAACGAGGAAAGGTGAGTGTAAACGTTTATTTATTTTTTTGTGTGTGCCGCAGGATGGGGGTATATGAGCAGGATGATGGGGGTATATGAACAGGATGGGGTCATATACCAGGATGATGGGAGTATATGAACAGGATGATGGGGGTATATGAGCAGGATGATGGGGCCATATACCAGGATGATGGGAGTATATGAACAGGATGATGGCATATAGCAGGATGATGGGGGTATATGAGCAGGATGGGGCCATATACCAGGATGATGGGAGTATATGAACAGGATGATGGGGGTATATGAGCAGGATGATGGGGCCATATACCAGGATGATGGGAGTATATGAACAGGATGATGGCATATAGCAGGATGATGGGGCCATATACCAGGATGATGGGAGTATATGAACAGGATGGCATATAGCAGGATGATGGGGGTATATGAGCAGGATGATGGGGGTATATGAGCAGGATGATGGCGTATATGAGCAGGATGATGGCGTATATGAGCAGGATGATGGCGTATATAGCAGGATGGGAGCACATACCAGGATGCAGTATATAGCAAGATGGGGCTATACCAGGATGAGGAACATAAATATATACACAAGGCAGGAGGATCATTACCAGGATGGGGTACCTTAGTAGAGAATTTGGGGATATTAGTCCCATAATAGTGTCAGCAGCAGATCCTCACCCTATAACAGTATGTCATGACCACATTTTTTGCTTAAAATTTTATTTTCCTATTTTCCTTCTCTAAAACCAGGGTGCGTCTTATGGTCCGGTGCGTCTTATAGTCCGAAAAATACGGTATAGGATTCATATGTGATGCGTCCTTGTTTGCTCACATTTACATGTGGTGATGAAGGGCATAGAAAATCAGTGTAGCTCAGGACTGCTGCATATACAGCTCTGGCAAAAATTCAGAGACCACTGCAAAATATTCAGTTTTTCTGATTTTTCTCTTTATGGGTATATTTTTGAGTAAAATGTAAATTGTTCTTTTATTCTATAAAATAATGACGACATGTATCCGAATTTCCAAGCAATAAATTTTGTATTTATTTTCTGAAAATGAGAAATGGTCAAAATAACAAAAACAATGCATTCTTTCAGACCTCAAATAATGCAAAGAAAACAAGTTCACAATCATTTAGAAACAACAACACTAATAATGTTTTAACTCCGAAAGAGTTCAGAAATCAATATTTCACACTGCTTTTGGGTGACCTTATGCCACTCCTGGTGCAAAAATGTATGCAGTTCTGCTTTGTTTGATGGCTTGTGACTATCCATCTTCCTCTTGATTACATTCCAGAGGTTTTCAATGGGTTTCAGGTCTGGAGATTGGGCTGGCTATGACAGGGTTTTGATGTGGTGGTCCTCCACCCACACATTGATTGACCTAGCTGTGTGGCATGGTGAATTGTCCTGCTGGAAAAAAACAGTCCTCAAAGTTGGGGAACATTGCCTGAGCAGAAGGAAGCAACTGTTTTTCCAGGATAACCTTGTATGCGGCTTGACTAATACGTCCTTTGCGAAGTTTAATCTGCCCAATTCCAGCCTTGCTGAAGCATCCCCAGACCATCACTGACCCTCCACCAATTTTCACAGTGGGTGCAAGACACTGTGGCTTGTACGCCCCTCCAGGTATTCATCTAACCATTAGACGACCAGGTGTTGGGCAAAGCCGAAAATTAGACTCATCAGAGAAGATTACCTTCATCCAGTCCTCTATGATCCAATCCTTATGTTCTTTGCCAAACTTTAGGCTGGCTCTCCTTTGCTTCTCATTTCTGAAAGATTTTTTTCTAGCTTTACATGACTTGAGCCCTGCGCCTCTAGGATCCTGTTACGAACTGTTCTTGCCGTGCACTTCACCCCAGCTGCCATGTGCCATTGCCTTTGTAGGTCATTTGATGTCATCCTTCGGTTGCTGAGTGACATTCGAATAAGATGATGGTAATTCCAGTCAGTGGAGAGTCGCTTTCGCCCTCTACCGGTCTGTACTCTGGTTGGAATTCAACTGACACTGGTATGGAATCGCTTTCCGATATGTAGAGAAGCTGATTTTTTATAAAACTGTGCAGTGGTCTCTTTAATTTTTGCCAAAGCTGTAAAATGTACAACAGGCATCCTTTACAGTGCAAAAATTAGAATAATTTCTATTAAACTGTTCAAGTAGCTAAATTGTGTATAAGGAGTTTAAGTCGCATAAATGAAGACATTACACAAATAAGAAACCAGGCACTGAGCCAATTCGACAAGGCGAGCGGCTCGCTTTCTCTTTCACTTTTTCTTTTATTGGGTAAGCCCCTATTGCGCTGTTTCTCCACAGTATTAGAGAAATCTCATACACACCGACTCACACTTGTTTTATTTTTCCTGACTGAAATGGAAAACTGATGCATTTTTGTAAAGAAGCAGCGTGTCAGTTCTTTCAGCATTTTTGCAGCTTTTTTTACCATTGAAAGCAACGCAGTTGCTTTTGTGGTGAATGAAACTAACTACAGACACACCCAAAAAAAAGCCAAAAAAGCAGCAAACATGCTGCAAAACGTGCTTTTTGGAAGCAGCTTCTTTACTGGCAAGAGAGTGGGTTTTGGTGGAGAGGAAAAAAGGACCGTGCGACCATACCCAATGTATAGTCAAATGAAGTACGAAAAAAACAGAGGATTTCAGCTCACCCCTATACACTCCAGATCACACCCCCAACGCACGGAAAACACCCTGAGGGTATGTGCGCACGTTGCTTTTTACCTGCTTTTTACCTGCTTTTTTGCTGCTTTTTCTTCTGCGCTGTTTAATGCCAAAATGGATGTGTTCTTCTATTCAAGCAAAGTCTATGGGAATTTGGGTTTCTTGTTCACACTATGTTGTTCAAAATGCTGCCTTTTTGTGGCAGAACTTTGGTCAAAAACTCAGCTTTGCAGGGCAAAACCCAAATGGCAAAAACAATTGACATGTTGCTTCTTTGAAAAGCTGAGTTTTTGACCAAAGTTCTGCCACAAAAAGGCAGCATTTTGAACAACATAGTGTGAACAAGAAACCCAAATTCCCATAGACTTTGCTTGAATAGAAGAACACATCCATTTTGGCATTAAACAGCGCAGAAGAAAAAGCAGCAAAAAAGCAGGTAAAAAGCAACGTGCGCACATACGCTGACTCGGGTGTGTAATCACAGGAATCAAGTAGAAAGGATTTTCCAGTGTCTCCAGGAGATAAAATACCAAGTGCTTTATTGAATGTTTAAAATCTTCTTACCATCGAATAAAACGATACATACAGGCATATGGACAGAGGAGCTCTTTACTACGCGTTTCACCCTATGTAGGGCTTAAACATGGAATGCGTAAAAAAGGTCTCCAGACAAATATTTAAATGCAATACACGTCAAGAAACAGATGGTTCAATTAGGTGAAAACACACCCTTCACATTTAACATGCATTAGCATAGCATTAGATTGACACAAGTATACAGAACATAGAGACCAATGCACAAAAAATGTATAGATAAAGACAGATCAAAAACTCAAATACATATAAACAGTTATATTATGGCTTCTCTCAACATTATTTTATTTGTGGGTATTCAGAAGGATTAAATGTTTTTTACAGGTATATAGAAAAACTTTTTTAGTGACAGATTATACCTATTTCTAAAATCACACTTTATTAGGATAACTTCTTTAAAATCACAAACTCAACAAAAACTACATATTAATACATAAACACCATGTAGTGGCTGTCAAGTGTCAATATTCCTAGAAAATATTGTCAAAAAAAATTACAAAAAAATCAGAAACAATCAAAAAAAAAATAAAAAAAGTTTTTTAAAAAAATTATATACATTTGTATAACATTTTGACAATAAATCTTATGGTGGGAAACCAAGGAGAAAAGAAAGATATATTTTTCTCCATATATTGTAAACAAGATGTGTGTATACATATGACACTTTATTATTGTATAGTTTATTAAATTATTATTAGATGATGAGTAATCCATAGCGCTATTAATGAAGGAGAAAACGTTAAAAAAGATATATATATATATATATATATACTAGGAACACAACGAGAAAACACTGAAAAACGCATCTGCGATATAAAAATAACGCAGGAAATGAATACAAAGTATACAATGTATAGTCATGCTACTTCTTTTAAAAAATACAGCAGTTTTCCATTTCAATCCGGAAAAAAGCAGGTGTGTGTCTGTGTGTATGGGATTTCTGAAATCTCAGCTTTTGCTGCTCCTGTAAAAAGCAGCTTTTAATTTGAATAAAACAACATGCAAAAAGAAGGGAATTTTGTTTACTTACCGTAAATTCCTTTTCTTCTAGCTCCAATTGGGAGACCCAGACAATTGGGTGTATAGCTACTGCCTCCGGAGGACACACAAAGTATTACACTTAAAAGTGTAAAGCCCCTCCCCTCTGCTATACACCCCCCCGTGCATCACGGGCTCCTCAGTTTTGGTGCAAAAGCAGGAAGGAGGAAACTTATAAATTGGTCTAAGGTAAATTCAATCCGAAGGATGTTCGGAGAACTGAAACCATAACCAAGAACAATTCAATCTGAACAACATGTGTACACAAAGAAACAACAGCCCGAAGGGAACAGGGGCGGGTGCTGGGTCTCCCAATTGGAGCTAGAAGAAAAGGAATTTACGGTAAGTAAACAAAATTCCCTTCTTCTTTGTCGCTCCATTGGGAGACCCAGACAATTGGGACGTCCAAAAGCAGTCCCTGGGTGGGTAAAAGAATACCTCGGTAAAAGAGCCGTAAAACGGCTCCTTCCTACAGGTGGACAACCGCCGCCTGAAGGACTCGCCTACCTAAGCTGGCATCTGCCGAAGCGTAGGTATGCACTAGATAGTGCTTCGTGAAAGTGTGCAGACTCGACCAGGTAGTCGCCTGACACACCTGCTGAGCCGTAGCCTGGTGCAGCAATGCCCAGGACGCACCCACGGCTCTGGCAGAATGGGCCTCCAGCCCTGAAGGGACCGGAAGCCCAGCAGAACGGTAGGCTTCAAGAATTGGTTCCTTGATCCACTGAGCCAAGTTGACTTGGAAGCCTGCGACCCTTTATGCTGGCCAGCGACAAGGACAAAGAGCGCATCCGAGCGGCGCAGGGGCGCCGTACGAGAAATGTAGAGTCTGAGTGCTCTCACCAGACCTAACAAGTGCAAATCCTTTTCACATCGGTGAACTGGATGAGGACAAAAAAGAAGGTAAGAAGATATCCTGATTGAGGTGAAAAGAGGATACCACCTTCTGGAGAAATTCCGTAACCGGACGCAGAACCACCTTGTCCTGGTGAAACACCAGGAAGGGGGGCTTTGCATGACAGTGCTGCTATGTCAGACACTCTGCGGAGTGACGTGACTGCCACTAGGAAGACCACCTTCTGCGATAAGCGTGAAAGAGAAATATCCCTCATTGGCTCGAAGGGTGGTTCCTGAAGAGCCGGTATTACCCTGTTCCGATCCCAGGGTTCTAGCCGACGCTTGGAAGGAGGGACTATGTGGCAAACCCCCTGCAGGAACGTGCGTGCCTGAGGAAGCCTGGTTAGACGCTTTTGAAAAAAAAACACAGAAAACGCCGAAATTTGTCCCTTAAGGGAATCGAGAGACCACTCCTTTTCCATTCCGGATTGAAGGAAGGACAGAAAAGTGGGCAAGGCGAATGGCCAGAGTAAAACCCTGATCAGAGCACCAGGATAAGAAGCTCCTCCAAGTCCTGTGAGAGATCTTGGCGGACGTTGGTTTCCTGGCCAGTCTCATGGTGGCAATGACATCTGGAGATATCCCTGATGACGCTAGGAGCCACCACACAGTGAGGATAAGAGCCGTAGAATTCCGAAGGAAATATGGCCCTTGAGGCAGCAAGTCAGGTCGGTCAGGGAGTGCCCACGGTTGACCCACCGTGAGGTGCCCCAGATCCGGGTACCACGATCACCTCGGCCAGTATGGAGCAACGAGGATGGCGCGGCGACAGTCTGACCTGATCCTGCGTAACCCTCTGGGCAGTAGTGCCAGAGGAGGAAATACATAAGGCAGTCGAAGCTGCTACCAGTCGTGAACTAGCGCGTCTGCCGCCAGAGCTCTGTGATCCTTGGACCGAGCCATGAATGCCGGGACTTTGTTGTAGTGTTGAGACGCCATTAGATCGACGTCCGGCGTTCCCCAACGGCAACAGCCCTCTAGAAACACGTGCGGATGAAGGCCATTCCCCTGTGTCCATGTCCTGGCGACTGAGAAAAATCTGCTTCCCAGTTTTCTACGCCCGGGATGTAAACTGCGGAGAAGTTGGAGGCTGTGGCTTCCGCCCACAGCCGCATCTGCCGAACTGCTCGGAGGCTTGAGGACTGCGTGTGCCGTCCTGGTGGTTGATGTACACAACCGCCTTGGCGTTGTCCGACTGAATTCGGATCTGCCTGCCGTCCAGCTACCGCTGGAACACCTTTAGGGCTAAATCCACTGCCCTTATCCCCCGAACATTTAACCGAGGGGAGGACTCTGTCGTAGTCCAGGTTCCCTGAGCCGGGTGGTGGAGGAAGACCGCTCCCCACCCTGACAGACTCGCGTCCGTCGTGACCCCAGCCCCGACTGGGCGCCGGAAGGATTGTTCCTTCGCCCAGGAAGTGGAAAGAAGACACCACTGAAGAGAGGTTTTGCTGCAAGGGAAAAAGAGACGGTCTTGTCTAGGGACGTCGACCTCCTGTCCCATTAGCGGTGTCCGAAAGAATCGGACGCAGACAAAAAACTGCGCAAGGGAACTGCCTCCCTTTCTGTCACCATCTTCCTGGGACAGTGCATGAGGCGTCTCAAGGGGTGACTGGGCCCAAAGTAGAGATTGCACCCCTGTCTGTAGTGAACGCTGACTATGCAGCGGAAGCTTCACTATCGCTGAGAGAGTATAAAACTCCATCCCGAGAGAAGTCAGTGATTGGGTCGGTGTCAGCTTTGACCCTGGAATTTCGATGAACTACCCGAACCCCTGGAGAGTCTCCAGAGCAATGGTCAGGTTGTGTTGACATGCCACCCAGGAGGGTGTCTTGACTAGAGGATCGTGCAGGTAAGTGATCACCGAGTGGCCCTGTACGACCGCCACCACTGCTGCCATGACCTTGGTGAAGACCCGTGGGGCTGTCGCCAGGCCGAATGGCAGTGCCACGAACTGAAGGTGTTCATCCCTAATGGCGAAACGCAGAAAGCGTTGAAGCTCGGGTGCGATCGGCACATGGAGATAAGCATCCTTGATGTCAAATGATGGTAGGAAGTCTCCTTGTGACATCGAGGCTTCAGAGTGTTCGGCTCACTCGGGGGGCGTAGACGTTCTGAAGAAACGAGTCGGAGGGCGAGAGCAGAGCTGTATCTTGTAACCGTGAGACAGAATGTCTCTCACCCATCGGTCTTGGACTGCGGCAAGGACGAGACTGTCTAGCAACTTCATCCAATTGCTCGCCAAACAAACGGTCGCCATAAAATGGCAAACCGGTTAAGAACTTCTTGGAAGCAGAGCCTGCCTTGCATTCACGTAGCCACATGGCCCTGCAGACTGCCACTGAATTGGTGGATGCTACCGCTGTACGGCTCGCAGAGTCCAGGAACGGCGTTCATGGCGTAGAACGAAAAAACCTACGCCTGAGAAGTGAAGGACACAACCTGCGTGGCAGAGTTATGTGCAACCGCAATAATCTCAGCCGGAGAAGCTGAGATAGGTTGGAGTGCCCTCACGGCTGCGAAGGCTGGAGCAAAAGATGCGACTATGGCTTCATAGATGGATTTCATCATAAGCGTTATTTGCCTATCAGTGGCAATCGTGAGAGATGGACATCTGCCCCTAATACTACGGATCTAGCCGCCAGCCTAGAGACTGGAGGATCCATCCTGTGACACTGAGCCCAACCGTTAAGCACGTCAGGGGGGGGAAGGGTAACGCGTGTCAATAAGGCGCTTAGTAAGCGCTTGTCCGTCAAGTTCTGTGCTACTGGACGGCCCCTCTGGAGTTAGAGTGATCGAAACACGCACTCCTGATGAAGTCGGGGAAGGTTCCCAGCGGGCCCGCTTAGCCTATCATAGGCCGCGATCCGTGACGGAGTTCTCACTGTGGGAACTGGGTGTTACCCCAGGATGTTGTACCGACTCAGAGGGGCCCGGGAGCGATGAACTCACAGCTCCCTGGCCCTGTGTATCGGTCTGGACTGCAAGGCTTCCAGTATCCTAGCAGACCCCCTGTCCATAGACTGAGTCCTGTGATGTGAAAGCTATTCAGAGATTTGCTGATTTCATCATGCAAACTCTGTCGCTGTCATCTGTGCAGTGCCCGTAATATAGCCGCACAAGAGGTTAAAATAAGCCAGTGCCTTGGCACCCTTACTCTTTAAGAGCAGACAACAGCCTGTCGTCCGCAGAGTAATCAGTGAGGGTATACAGCCAAAAACAAATAATGCTGCCGAACAGTGAAATCATATACCATATAAATAAACATATATATATATATATATACACTGCGGCACCAAGGGGGGGACAACACCTGAAAAGCTGGTGCCCCCCCAGTGCTCAGTGAGGGGGAAGGAGGATACCAACGTATGCTCCAGCCCTCCCTGCCGACGTCCAGTCGGCCGTCCCGTCGTTACCCCTGACTGGCAGGCCCCAGAACGGGAGTATATGGCACTAGGCCGTAAGAGCCGGGAACTAAATTTAAAAACGCGGCCGGCAGACATGGCGCGGTCGGCGCGGTAGTCCCAGTCTCACAAACAGTCAGCAACCGCTGCGGCGTTTGTAACACAGATGCTGCATGCACTGTCCCTCAGGGGACACAGAGTACGTTATGATGCAGGGCTCTGTCTGCGGGAATCCGGTGGTCTATAGTGATCAGTGAGGGGGGGCGGAGGACAGCGAGGTGTGCTCCAGCCCTCACTGTCGGCAACATACCGACCATCCCGCCCTTCTCCCTGACTGGCAGGCTCAGGGGCGGGAGTTTAACACACTAGGCCGCAAAAGCCGGGAACTAAAGTAAAAACCGCGGCCGGCAAACAGGCACGGTCGGCGCGGTAGTCCCGGCAAAAAATGCACACCGCAGTCGCAGCTGCGTCTGAGGCCAAGGTGCTTCATGCACCGTCCCAACGGGGACACAGAGTACCTGTAGATGCAGGGCCATGTCCCTGACGATACTCCGTCTCCTGTCCGGCACGGGCTGCGGATGTGGCTTGTAGCCACCAGATTCTCTGCCCCGGGTCTCCCTCAGCTGCAGCCAGAAGTTGCTGAAAAACATGGCTGACGGCGTTCTCTGAGGAGGAGGGAGGCGTGGGCGTAGTCACAAAAAAGTGCGGGAATCTGGTGCCCCAGCGTGGGTAGTGAGGGGGGCGGAGGACAGCTCAATGTACTACAGCCCTCACTGTCGGCGTCATACCGACCGTCCCGCCCTTTTCCCTGACTGGCAGGTCTGGGGGCGGGAGAATCCCATACTAGGCCGCAAAAGCCGGGGACTAAAGTTAAAATCGCGGCCGGCCGGCAGTGCACGGTCGGCGCGGTAGTCCCGGACCCATACGCACGCCGCAGTCGCTGCAGCGTCTGGGCCCAGGGTGCTTTATGCGCCGTCCCAACGAGGACACAGAGCACCTGGAATATGCGGTACTAGGCCGCAGAAGCCGGGGACTAGAGTTATAAGCGCGGCCGGCAACAAGCGCGGTCAGCGCGGTAGTCCCGGCGCACTAACACGCCCAGCAGTGCTGCAGCGTGTATGACACAAGCGCTCCATGCGCCGTCCCCAAGGGGACACAGAGTACCTCACAGTAGCAGGGCCATGTCCCTGACGATACCCAGCTCCTGTCCAGCAGATTCCCCAGGGGCTGCGGAGGGAGCACGGTCCCAGTGTCTGGAGACCGATTATGGATCCCACTTCACCCAGAGCCCTGCAGGGATGGGGAAGGAAAACAGCATGTTGGCTCCTGCCTATGTACCCGCAATGGGTACCTCAACCTTAACAGCACCGCCGACCAGAGTGGGGTGAGAAGGGAGCATGCTGGGGGCCCAATATGGGCCCACTTTTCTTCCATCCGAAATAGTCAGCAGCTGCTGCTGACTAAGTTGTGGAACTATGCGTGGATGTGTGCCTCCTTCGCACAAAGCATAAAAACTGAGGAGCCCGTGATGCACGGGAGGGTGTATAGCAGAGGGGAGGGGCTTTACACTTTTAAGTGTAATACTTTGTGTGTCCTCCGGAGGCAGTACCTATACACCCAATTGTCTGGGTCTCCCAATGGAGCGACAAAGAAACCAGCAGCAATAACGCAACATGTGAGCATATCTTTAAAAGCACAATTTTTAATATCCAGTTACAACCCATCAAAATTCTACATTATCTGTCATCAAAGCAGCAAAAAATATTGTAATGGGCGAGTTATGTGAAGTGAATTCCAAACCAGATGATTTACCTGTTCAAGAACATCCAGTTTTAATTCCAGTTTACTAAGGACAACATCTCCACCCCAGAGAGATAGCTGCAGGTCCGAAGGCTTCAGATTCTTGATGTATCGGTTCACATAGCTCATTAAAATCGGAGTCACATAGGACTCCAACATTGTTACACACTTCCAGGAGCGGACGCCCTCTTACCTGTAATTGGGAACAGAGAAGAAAATAATGATTTTTGGCACATGATAATAGGGCATTGTGTTTAAGGTCTTCATTGCTCCTCATATTGGGGTCCACAACTGCTCCTACCATGTTTACTCAAAAATAAGATCTTCTCCGAAAATAAAGCCTAGCAGGATTTTTCGGCCTCCTTATAATATCAGCCCTACTCCAAAAATAAGCCCTACTTGCAGTTCATCATATTAATAGTATCCTGAAATAGGGAAGCCCTTTCATGATATGTAGTTTTTATTGCAGTACATTTATTTAGTTGCGTGCCTGTCATTAATACAAAATTAATATTCACCACTTTCCCCGCTCATATTCCAGCCCAACCTTCTGTGCCGCTATCAGTAATTCAGTCAGACTACTGTATTCCTCTCCCAGACAAACATATCGCAATCCTCGGACTGGCCGGTGGCTCTCCTGACCTCAACATGGCAGCATGTATTTCTATGCAGCTGACATGCTTGGGTCAAAAGAGCCACCTTCCAGTCCAAGTATTCAATGCAATTCTCGGGCGAAAACTACAGTAGTCTAACTGAATTACTGACGGCGGCACAGAGGGGTAGACGGGCGAAGAGGTGAATATTCATTTTGTATTCACAGAGGGAGAGTACAGCAGTCTAACGACACCCAATCCATAATGCTGACACAGAGGGGTGGGCGGGATAAGAGGTAAATATTCATTTTGTATTAACAGAGAGCGCGAGTTCAGCAGTCTAACAACACCCAATCAACAATGCTGGCACGGAGGAGTGTACAGGAAAAGTGAATATTCATTTTGCATTAACTGGCAACCCAATCACAGACGCTAATAAAAAATATAAGACATCCCCATAAAATAATCCTTAGCGCATATTTCAGACGGGAGAAGAGGTGAATATTCATTTTGAATTAACAGAGGGGGCGAGTACAGCAGTCTGACTACACTCAATCAATAATGCTGGCACAGAGGGGTAAGAGGAGAAAAGAAGTGAATATTCATTTTGTATTAATGGGCAACTCAATCACAGACAACAATACAAAATATAAGCCATCCCCATAAAATAATCCTAAGTGCATATTTCAGAGCCAAGAATAGTATAAGACTGTGTCTTATTTTCAGGGAAACATGGTAGTAGGCAGAGCAGAGCTGCAAAATGTAGCATTTTTTGTGTTTCAATCCATAAAAATCTAACGTTTAGGGACAGTGAATGCAACATATTTCACTATTTATTCATTAAAATCTGTATTGACCTAACATTTTTACAGAAGAGATGCTGTAACATAATTCAGTGAAGTAAATTCCCCTTGAGCTAATAAACAAATATCTTTCAGGTATAGGTCTTCTATGCTGCAACAGTTCTGCAGCGATAAAGTTATTTGCAGAATTAGTTTTTTAATTTTAGGTTATTCTGCTTGAGTCAATAGGGTAAGTTCACACATTGTGCATTTGCTGCGGATTTTTGCGCAATGTCTCTGCGGCAAACTCTGCACCAGTTACAAGAGGATTAACATTTTATAGCGGATTTCACTGCAAATGGTGAATTATGTGCTGAATTCTACAGTGAGAACTGAGATGCTGCAGATGCTTAAAGGAAACTTGTCAAGTCCAATATGCACCCAGATCCACAAGCAGTTCTGGGTGTATATTGCTAATCCCTGCCTAACCGTCCCTGTATACACTAGCATAGATAAAGAGATCTTTAGAAAAAGGATTTCTAAAGATATTTTACCGTATGCTAATGAATGCGGGGACTAGTCCCCTGGGCGTTAGTTCCCCGGCCAGTCGCCCTCATTAGAATGTTAGTACGTCCCTGTGGACGTACTAAGATGCTAATGAATACGCAGCATCACAGGATGATCTCACTCACCTCTCCGCCGCCAGACACTGGATTTCAGCTCAGTGCGCATGATCCCGAGTTTGGGTCATGCGCACTATAAAGCTGGGTGTACGCGTCCTGGCTTCAAACTGAAGTAGTGTGCATGACCCAAACTCCGGGGTCATGCGAACTGAGCCGAAATCCCGCTTTGGACGCGATGGCAGCGGAAAGGTGAGTGAGATCATCCTCTGACACTGCGTATTCATTAGTATGATAGCACACCCACAGGGGTGTACTAACATGCTAATCAGGGGCGACTGGCCGGGGAACTAACGCCCAGGAGACTACTAAACTCGCTCATTAGCATACAATAAAAGATCTTTAGAAATACTTTTCATAAAGATCTCTTTATCTATGCTAGTGTATACAGGGACGGTTAGGCAGGGATTAGGAATATGCACCCAGAACTGCTCGTGGTTCTGGGTGTATATTGCATCTGATAGGTTCCCCTTAAATCTGTGTTGCAGATCAATTACAGCACAGAAATACTCAACAACGTGCAGATGGGGATTTGTTGGTATTTTATACTGTAGATTTTCTGCATTCAAATCTAAGCAGAAAATATGTAGCAAACGCGTAATATGTGAAACATCTTGTGGAAATGTACACCACATACAGTATTTCCAGCACATAGAAATAGGATTTTCCATTGTGGAATTTCCACAACACAAAATTTGCAGCACTAATAACTAGTGATGAGCTAGCACTACCATGATCGGGTGCTCGGTACTCAAAACTAATAGGTCGGAAGTACCAAACATATTTTAAGTAAATGAGAAACTTGAGCAATTTTTCAGAAGCTGTTCCGGAAAAATGGAGTTCCCCATTGACTTCAAACATACTCTTTACACGAGTAGAACCCATCGGAGCGTCTAACCTGTTTGTTTTGGGTACTGCGCACCCAAGCTTGGTAGTGCTCACTCATCACTACTAATAACCATTGCTATGGCACTGCACATTTGCTAAGAATTTCACTCTTTATTTTGTAAAGAGTGAAGTCTACAGTGAAAATCCAAAGCCTAAATCGATACGCTGTGGATTACAAATCACCAGCACCTGACAAATTCTGCAGCGGATTTGCTCTACAATGTGTGGCTAAGATTTTGTAAAATCTCATCCGGAGTGCTGGTCCACAGCATGGTTTATAGTTTCAGGTGGAAATTTCTGTGGCTTTTTCTTTTTTTGCAGATTTGGATGCAGAATAACACCAGCAACTTGGATATATGACATTCTGCACTGCAGCAAATATGCCCAAAAATCTGCAAAAGTAACTCAGCTTACCTCATTTACTGCAGACGAATTATTGCAAATTTTGTGAATTTAATGACAAATGTGCTATGGCAAATTGTCAGGCATAACCACCATGTAATGCCCAGGTGCTGTATACTCACATTACTAAAATACACAATCCAAGAGCTATACGAATAATAGCAGTGCACACTAATGGGTATCATGAAAAAATATAGGTACCAGTCAGTATAAAGTTTGAGTATGTTGTTTAATAAAGCATGTGCATATATTAAAGCCAATATAAAAAATCCAGGAATAATATAAACTCCAACATCAGGTATTAGGGTATGTGCGCACGTTGCTTTTTACCTGCTTTTTTGCTGCTTTTTCTTCTGCGCTGTTTAATGCCAAAATGGATGTGTTCTTCTATTCAAGCAAAGTCTATGGGAATTTGGGTTTCTTGTTCACACTATGTTGTTCAAAATGCTGCCTTTTTGTGGCAGAACTTTGGTCAAAAACTCAGCTTTGCAGTGCAAAACCCAAATGGCAAAAACAATTGCCATGTTGCTTCTTTGAAAAGCTGAGTTTTTGACCAAAGTTCTGCCACAAAAAGGCAGCATTTTGAACAACATAGTGTGAACAAGAAACCCAAATTCCCATAGACTTTGCTTGAATAGAAGAACACATCCATTTTGGCATTAAACAGCGCAGAAGAAAAAGCAGCAAAAAAGCAGGTAAAAGCAGGTAAAAAGCAACGTGCGCACATACCCTTAAGCATGTTCCCTGAGGAAGGCACGGACGTGGCAATGCAGGTGGAGTGATACAGACGCCCTCATAAGGGTCTCTTTGGTACTTATTTCTTGCACTAACACATTTTGTTGCCTGATACTGGATTTTACATTATTCCTGATTCTGGTATATCAGCTTTAATATATGTATATGCGTTATCACATAACATAATTACGCTTTGTGCTGACACACCTATATTCTTTTTGCATCGGCCGTGAACCTTTCTTTACAGTAGGTAAAGGATGATACTAGCCATTTCTCAATAAGTGACCATAAGAAATGGAACCTTATCATTGGGGGGCAGTTTGATTTCTGCATGTAGCGCAATGGGGCTTTTTGAGTGTTTTTAACCATTTGGGTTGTGATTACATTAAAATGTATGCACACCAGTGACTATGTAAGGGGAATACATGAAATAGCAGAAACTGCTGTGTGAATACTGACTTGAAAAATCCAATAGCTATGTGTAAGAGTGAAAAATGTGAGAAATGGAATCTGCATTACTGCCATGAACATATAAATCAAGAGAAATTTAGCTACTGAATTGATCAATGCAATAGAGCCCCAACACTACGCCAAAGTATTTCTCTACGATGGGGTCTCTAGCTTGTGTGTGTCCTCTCATGCAGTTAAAAAACTTTCCGTGTATGGGAAGCTGAGACCCAGGCTATTTATGCGTATGATATGGATTGGCAATAGGTGTGGTTGGGGAGGGTTCACAAACGAAAAACTACTAACAAATAAGGAGTAACGTTTGGAACACCATTCTAAGTCTGAACTGGGTGCAAAAACCTAAAAAAAACATCACTATGGGGAGATAAGGTATGCACACCAGTGACTATGTAAGTAAATTTCTCTTGATTCATATGTTCATGGCAGTAATGCAGATTCCATTTCTCACATTTTCACTCTTGCATATAGCTATTGGATTTTTCAAGTCAGTATTCACACAGCAGTTTCTGCTATTACATGTATTCCCCTTACATAGTCACTGGTGTGCATACCTTATCTCCACATAGTGATGTTTTTTTAGGTTTTTGCACCCAGTTCAGACTTAGAATGGTGTTCCAAACGTTATTCCTTATTTGTGATTCCATTAAAGTCTTAATAAAAATGTATGTTTCACGATATAAAATGTGACAACCATAAAACCCTGGATAAGGCTCCCAAAATCCTCATAAAAAAACACTCCTGCCCAATGTAGTAGAGAAATGATCTGATGACACTTTGCAGCTGTATTCCAGATCATAAAAATAAAAAATAAGGAACATGTAAAGATGGATGTGGTTTCAGTAAGATTATGCACCACTCACCGGAGGAGGTTGTGCAAAGAGTAAGAACAACACAAGGGTGTAAGAATCCACTAAGGACGGCTGCAGCTTCCTAGGCTCAGATTGCCGGAACTTAAAAGACTAGATATGAAAATAATAAAAACCTTGTGGGATATTCTAGGCGCTGCTAGTGGATGAAGGATGTCCAAAGTCAGGTATATGAAGAGATGTTATTGTATCTCGGACTCCTGCATCTTGGAGTTGATGTGACTCATTCCTCAGATACATCAGAATGTATCAAAGGAAATGTATCTGAGGAAGGAGCTGGATCAACTCCGAGATGCGTAATACAATAAAATCTCTTCATCTAAGGCTGATTCACACATTTGGTTTTGGCAGTGCGGCACAATACGGCGCTCTGCAGAAAAAACGCAACTGGTTTTTTTTGCCGCCGGTTGCGTTTTTTCCCGCATAGACTTGCATTAGCGCCGTATTGTGCCGCATGGCCTTGCGTTGCGTCCGTTTTTTGCCGGATGCGGCATATTTAGCCCATGCAGCAGCCGGATGGAACGTTGCCTGACACGTTTTTTTTGTGCGGCGAAAAAAACGCATCGCGCCAGTTCCGGAGCGATTTACAACAGGCTTTGCACATCCTTAATCCACTGGCACTGCTCGAAATCTCCAAGTTTTTTTTCTGATTTTTCAAATGTAGTCTTCCCAGTTCTGTCAATCTGAGCTGATGGAGCAGCAGTCGTTTTGTTCTGATTTTCATATATAGCTTTGTAAAAATACGCAGAAATTTTATTCCAACAAAATTAAAAATTACATTATTGGTACATCCAAAAATATGTTCATTTTCTATGCATATGACACTTAAACTCAGTCCTTATCCTATTTATGGATCCATTAATGAGGACTGAACTTTAGGCTGAAATGCGTTGGGAAAAATAACATTTTTTTTCAGATGCTCCAGGAATGTCATTTTGAATTCTGCTGGAATATAGTCCCTGCATATTTTTATAATCTGGAATACAGCACAGAGCTTCTTCGGAATCTTTTCCATGATGTCTACTCGTGTGCACTATTATTTGTATAGATCTTGATTTTGGTTTTTTTATTTGGGGAGGGGAGCAGATGGCGATATCAGAGTATGTTCACACTATCTTTTTGCAGCAATGAAAAACACATTTTTGAATGAGTAGACAGTTCAGAGGTGGCTCCTTTACTCTGGAGTTTTGTAAAAATAAGGGGGATCAGCTGAGTACCCGGTGTGAACATGGCCTTACACAGAATTCCCTGTCTAGTGCAGCCCATAGGTTTCCATGGTTTTATTCCACCTGCACTGTATTGTCTGTGCCTTTCTTAATGGGAGAGAGATCGGGTTGAGCTGCCGCGCAGGGCTGTGCGATATTGATATAGTGAATACAGCAGACAGCCCGCTCTGGTGTGAGCCGAAGGGCTCTGGTTATAAGCAGCTGTGCAGTGCAGAGGATTTCAGGCTGACAGGACGCGCTGGGCTCTGTAGTGCAGTGACTAGCTCGTCTTATACAGTACCGGTAGCCCTAGCAGCGTCCCTGCTCATTATAACCCCGGAATGAGCCCTGAGGCCCGGCGGTACCGTGCCAGCTACAAAACTTACACCGGACACCAGCCGCTGCCACCCGCTCCCGGCACTTCAACTGCCAACCACCCTAACTTCCGGGTGTGTGGAGGAGGACGGATGTGACGTCACATAAACACACACCGCGCTGCCGGAACTTCAATCCGGGTCACGTGACGTGCTGCCTCTGCCAATCACGTGGAGGGGCACGGAATAGGGCGGGGTTATAGTCCCGCGCACACATCTTTTCCTCCAAGCTGCGGCTTTCTGGCTACACTGATACTACAGCGCGCCAAATGCTCAAGGTGTCTTGAAGACATGCTGGGAGTTGTAGTTATACAGCAACTGAAGACTGCTGACATACAGTAATGTGACAGGAGGCAGTATTTGCAGGCTCCATCTCTGTGGTGACCACTAAGGCTGCTTTCACACATCCGTTTTTTGCTGAGCGGCACAATACGGCGCTTTGCAGAAAAAACGCAACCGTTTTTTTTTTGCTGCCGGTTGCGTTTTTTTCCGCATAGACTTGCATTAGCACCAGATTGTGCCGCATGGACTTGCGTTGCGTCCGGTGTTTGCCGGATGCAGCATATTTGCCCATGCGGCAGCCGGATGGAACGTTGCCTGGCACGTTTTTTTGTGCTGCAAAAAAAACGCATCGCACCAGATCCGGCGTGATGCACCGCGGTTTGCAGTGCAAGCCTGTGGACGCCGGATGCGTTTTTTTGACAGGCGCATGCTCAGTATCAAGCCGCATCTGTCAAAAAACGGATGGGCTGCATGGAAAAACGTATGCAACGGATCCGTTTTTTTCGCCGCATCCGTTGCATAGTTTTTTGAGCCGCACTGCAAAAACCGGATGTGTGAAAGCAGCCAAAGATGCACGGTTTTAGTCCCAGAAAAACGCACCATCGGCATGTATTTTTTACTGCGTTTTTTTTAGGTGAAAAACGCAGGAATAATTGACATGCTGCGTTTTTGTGGGCACCGCAAAAACGCAGTAAAAAAAAAAACGCTGTGTGCGGACAGCAAAAATGAAAACTCATACACTTTGCTGGTGAAGCAAAGTCATGCAGTTTTCTGAACAAAAACACACCCCAAAAATGCCACATAGCCTAAAGGCTACTTTACACACTACGATATCGGTCCCGATATCGCTAGTGTGGGTACCCGCCCCCATCTGTTGCGCGACACGGGCAAATCGCTGCCCGTGTCGCACAACAGCCGTCACACATACATACCTGTCCGGCGACGTCGCTGTGACGGGCGAACCGCCTCCTTTCTAAGGGGGCGGTCCGTGCGGCGTCACAGCGACGTCACTGAACCACCGCCCAATAGCAGCGGAGGGGCGGAGCTGAGCGGGACGTAACATCCCGCCCACCTCCTTTCTTCCTCATAGCGGCCGGGAGGCAGGTAAGGGGAGCTTCCTCGTTCCTGCGGCGTCACACGCAGCGATGTGTGCTGCCGCAGGAACGAGGAACAACCTCGTTACTGCTGCAGTAACAAGACTTGAGAATGGACCCCCATGTCGCCGATTAGCGATTTTGCACGTTTTTGCAACGATGCAAAATCGCTTATCGGTGTCACACGCAACGGCATCGCTAATGCGGCCGGATGTGCGTCACGAATTCCGTGACCCCAACGACTCCGCATTAGCGATGTCGCAGCGTGTAAAGCCCGCTTAAGTCTAATCTATTGACTGGAAGGGGTTAAAAACGCAGAAAGAACTGATATTCTGCATCCTTGTCACCACAAAGACGTAGCCAAAAAAAAGCTTCAACGTGTGCACAGCAAAAATGAAATCTCATAGACTTTGCTGGGGAAGTAAATGTATGCAGTTTTTGGACCAAAACTGCACCCAAAGATGCACAAAGATGCTGCAAAAAAACGCAGTGTGTACACAAGGCCTTATGAGGGCTTGTTCGCACGTAAATGCTGACATTTCTGCAGTGATTAGACAGCACATATGTGCTTCAAATCGCTACAGAAACACTGTATGGATGCAGTGTTTCAGCAGAATAAATGCCGAATTAATGCGCTCAGTTTGCTGCCCCCACCATAGTCAGAGTGGGAGAAGCATCCAAAGCGCACAAATTAATTGACATGCTGCTTTTATGAACGCACGGATTTGCATCAAAATTTTGGCACCCAAATCGCTGCGTTCAAAAAAGCAACGTGTACACGTGTCAGGCACAATCTTCATAGATTGTGCAGGGGACACAGGAGGCATGCATTTACACTGCAGTGCAATACACAGCGTAAATGCATGCAATTATGCAACGTGCGTACGAGCCCTAAGGCTAAGTGCGCAAACTGCATTTTTTGCCGCGTTTTTGTTGCGTTTTTTGGGTGCAGTTTTGGTCCCAAGACTGCATGCATTTCCTTCCCCAGCAAAGTCTATGATAATCCTGAGTTTTGTGCACATGTTGCTTATTTTTTCCTTGCAGGTTTGGTGCAGAAAATAATCTTTCTGTATTTTGTGAGCCCAAATGCATGAAAAACACGCTGCAAATGCAGCATACATGCACCTCAAAAATGCACTTTTTTTCTACCAGGAGATACAAATTTGGTGCAGAAATTTCAACAATCAAATCTTCAATGTGTGCACACAGCCTTAGTTTAGGATGGGAGGGGTTGTTGTTAGCCAAAAAAAAACACCTCAAAAAGCCTTGAAAGATTCTCCCAATGCCTAATCTCCTTTACTGTCCATGTGTAAAGATGAGCGGACTCGTGTAAGTTCGGTTCAACTGGACTTTAGGCCTCTTTCACACGTCCGCATAAAACATACACGTTTTGCACGGTCCGTGGTGAAGGTCCTTATGTGTGTCCGTGTACTGTCCCTGTGCTATCCGTATGACATCCAGATAACACACGGACAGTATGAGCTGGTATAACTACCTGTCTCCGGCGCTGCTGTTACTTCCGGGTCCGTGATGAGTGCAGTGAATATGCAATGAGCATAATAAGCGAGATGGGAAGCAACAGTAAAGGCAGAGACAGCAGCGCCGGAGACAGGTAAGTATAAAAATTCTTTATTTTTATATCACCTGTGTTTTCTCTGGTACGTGCCACACGGATCACATCAGTGTGTGGTCCATGTGACCCCCATGCTGCCGGTGAAAAATGGACATGTCGCCATGTGGAGCACATGGACCCGGTCCATGTGAAAACACGGGTGTGCGCGCAGACCTATTGATTTTAATGGGTCTATGTGTGTCCGTGACGTGTGAAAACAGACATCCCACATATCGGAGACACGGATGTGTAAAGGAGTCCTTAGATAAAGTTCAGTTTGGGGACCGGACTTGACCTGAACCCCAATGCAAGTCACTAATTGGGCAGTTCAGGTCTCCGCCCACATACAGCCATAAACAGATCCCTTCTGGGGGAGGTATTTTTCCATATTTGTTTGGGGGTGCACACTACATCCGATCACGCTGTTGTTACCCCCAGTGTGAGCTATTCAAACACTGCAAGCGGTTCGCACTGGGCTGAGCACTGAGCGTACCTGAGCACAGCGATGCTCGAGCGAGTGGTTTGCAAAAGTAAAGCACCCGAACTCCGAACCTGAACTGTTTGATTTTTTTTTAGCTTTTTGGGGTTTTTTTTATGAAAATCCGAACCTCGGGTATGATCATCTCTATCTATGTGCTTTCTTCTTTTTTTTATTTTTTATCCTTTATGCCATGTCCACATGATAACACTGCTCTGCTTTTTTGTTGCGATTTTTCAGCTTCTAGGTAAAAACTTCTTTTTGGCTCTATTTCTGTATGGCTCTATGTTCATAACATCTCTGCAGTGATTCACCAACAAAACCTGTGGGGGAAAAACATGCTGTGTGCACTAGGCGGATTTTGACAGCTGCATGCTTTGCTGCGGGATTCCCGCAGAAAAAACAATTGCATATCACTTCTTTTCTGCACGTCGTTGCAGTATTTCACTCCATTGACTGCAATGTAATCGTGAAATCCCGCAGGGAATAACGCAGGTAGCGAATTCTGTGCAGTTCATTGCGTTTTCCTGCGTTATTCCCTGCGGTATTTCGCGGTTTCAGAACATAATGTTCATCACTGCCTGCGTTTTGAAGGGAAGTGATGTCATTATGACAGGAAGAGGAAGCGGAGCAGAGTAAGCACACACACACATCACAGACATATAGTAAACACACAGATCACACACACACAGACACAGACATATAGAATACACATAGAAATCAAACGGACATATAAAAAAAAAAACACGTTGGCTCCGCCATATTTTTTCTGTCCAGCCGAGGTAAACACACAGCGGCGGCCCGGTATTCTAAGGCTGGGGAGGGCAAGGGCCATGGTTAATGCCCCCCCCTCCCGCAGCCCAGAATATCAGTCCGCAACTGCCCCGGGACTATCGCATCAATTATGCGGCAGTCCCGGAGTGTCCCGGCTCTTCCTGTTGCCGTGATGCGGTGGCAATCAGGGTAATAATGAGTTAATGGCAGCGCATCGCCGCCACTAAGTCTAGGCTTTAATCATGCAGCGTCTATGAGACAGCTTTCATGATTAACCTGTAAGTAAAGTCAATAAACAAACACCGAAAAATACTTTATTTTAAATAAAACACAAAAAAGCCTCCTCTTTCACCATTTTATTAACCCCCCAAACAAACAGCTCCGGCGTAATCCACGGAAGTCCCACGTCACTTGCATCCAGCCGCGACTGACACTGTACAGAATGCAGCGTCGCAACGACACTGCAGAGGTAACCACAGGTCATTTCTCACGGGCGGTAATGTAAACACACTACCGCTCGGGAGAAATGCAGCGTGTCGATTGTTGATGATCTGTCCTCTATCATCTATCTATATCTATCTCTCCCTTTATCTATCCCTCTATCTATCTATCCCTCTATCTATCCCTCTATCTATCCCTCTATCTATCCCTCTATCTATTCTTCTCTCTGTCTATTTATCTATCTATCTACTATCTATCATAGAAGGAAATTACTTTTTTTTTTTTCTTCAATGTGCTTTATTGCATTGAATGCATTAAAACACATGTACCAACCCGCGGCAAAACCGCGGCACAAATACTACGGCAATACCGCGGCAATACCATGGTAAAACCGTGGCAAACCGCATGCGTTTTTTGGGTGTGGTTTGCCGCGGTTTTTTACCGCGTGTGCGGTAATCTTTCAGACTCTGCGGAATTTTCTTAAGAAAATTCCGTTTTACAGTGCGCACAGGGCCTTATAAAGTGATTTTTATGTTACACCCCCGGCCTGGGCTCTTATATACAGCATGTTAGAATGCTGTATATAACAGCCCGGTGGTGGTGGCCGCAGCTTATAGGCCAAAAAAGTGGTGACAGGTTCCCTTTAAGGCTGAGACCGCACTTTGCGTTCACCTACTTGCAGTTCTAAACGCACGTTTTGGGCTTAATTGATTTGACCAAAGTTTCCTTTTTCAGAACTTTAGCGCTGAAAACGCATGCGTATTTACCGCGTTTTAGATGCGTTTTCAGCGCTTTTTGCATTCTTTTTCACCTGCGTTTTGACAGATGCGTTTTGAACATCAAGACACTGCTAAATAAAGATTAAATAGTCAAACACAATGAAAAAAGAAAAAAAAAAGGAACATATATAGAATTTTAGAAATAATTTAGAAAATAGAAATAATGATTAAAATTATAGCGGTAAAATACTATTTTTTGGAAAATAGCAATAATTTATTATTTTTCTTTAAATTAATTGTCAGACTATGTGTGTGTGTAAAGGGACATATGAAATCATTATTTTAATGTCCAAATAGCATGCGTTTTGGTAGTCCAAAACGCATGTTTTCTGCACATAAAAAGCAGGTAAAACGCAGAAATTTGTAGGGATCTTGGTTTTTGACATTTCTCATTGACTTCAATGTTAGCAAAACGCACCTAAAATGGCAAAAACAATTGACATGCTGCTTCTTTGAACGCATGGTTTTTGCCACAAAATATGCAAATTAAACGCAGCGTTTAGAAACGCATAGTGCGGTCTGAAAATCACCATTTTCCATTGACTTTGCTGGAAAATCAAAACGCAGGCCTTTTGGCATGAAAAAGCTGCTTCTCAAAACGGACCTAAAAAGCAACAGAAACGCAGCTGCAAACGCAAAGTGCAGTCTCAGCCTAACACACTGCGATTTTTGAGTAGGAAATATACACAATTTCAAAAATTCATCATGGGAACTTAACTTTAATTTGGAAGATATATAGAGTTAACATGATGCATGAACAGAAATTTAGCAATTAACATACAAAGAAACCTTTCATCGGAACTTAAAGGGATTAATTTTATATTTTAATATGCTGCGGTGGATACATAATATTAAAATGAATAATTCTTTGTAAACATTACTTTTTTTTCTGTGGATATAATATTTATCATTAGATATTTTGAAAATAGACTTTTTACTTCCCTTCTTATAAAAACATTTTTCCCAGAATAGTAGATAATGCTGGAATCCCAGGGGTGTCCACGGTCCTGATTGTCTACTGACTTTTGATGGTTTGCTTAACCCCTTTTTAGCAATGGTCAAGTAGCAGTTGATTGGCAGGAAGTTTGTATTAACCTTATTGGGTACGATGGGTCAGTAATATTGCTTTTTGTTATTTTATATGACATCACAACACCTTGGGAAGTGTGTAACTGCTAATAGTGGGGAATTTGACAGCCATTCCTGGCGAGTTGTCATAATAATCTATCCCGACTGGGCCATTCATGCCTTGTGCAAAACACACACTATTAACTCAATACAACCGGGTAATAGTTTAAACAAGCGTGAATAAGTAGAAGTGTTCTGAGAAGAAAGACATCACACCGCGCCTATGTGCAAAGCTGGAAAACACTGATATTTTACAAGTTGGTGCTCATTTTTTAGGCTAGTTACCTTTCTAGTATACACAGCAGATTTGCTGTATACATTTCTGCAACTAAAAATAAAAATGTAACATAATTTTAAGTTTTACAATTTTGCAAACTGTTTTTGCTGCTTCTTTTCTGGTGTTTTTTTTCTTTTTCTTTATGGCAAAAAAAAAAATACATACAGCTGCACTCTAAAATGCTAACATTGAATAAGGGAACTCGGGTATTGCATTACTGCTATGACAGATAAGAATATTTGAAAAAAAAAAAATAGATATTTAGCTCATGCATGTGAGCCCGGTAACCACAACAAGGTGATCTCTAATAAATATAAATAAATAAATTATATATACTGTATATACTGGGACCCTAACTTGAAATGCCTCTATCTGGGTAAAATCCCTACTTGTCTGGGCAGAAAGGATTGAGCTATTAAAAAGGGTGTGCACAGCCTGGTTACTGGGCGTGCTGCTCAGTCAGAAAGAAATGCACTACAAATATATCAAAAAGACCGACCCGCATATCCAACAGGTGTGAACAGGTGCTAGCTGAAAACACAATGCAACTACAAAAATACATACAGCTGCACTCTAAAATGCTAACATCGAATAAGGGAACTCTGGTATTGCATTACTGCTATATGAATATTTGAAAAAAAGAGATACTTAGCTTATGTATTGCATGTGAGACAGGTAACCACGACAGGGTGATCTCTGACTTAGCCCCCCGCCCTGTAACCAAACTATGTTCACCCTCTTTAATAGCTGGATCCTTTTTGCCCAGACACATAGGTTTTTAACCCAGATAGAGGCATTTCAATTTAGGGTCCTGGTATATATGCATTGGCCAATACATGAGCTAAGCATCTCTTTTTTTCAAATATTCCTATAGCAGTAATACAATACCAGAGTTCCCTGTTAGCATTTTAGTGTGCAGCTGTATGTATTTTTTTAATGTGTTTTCAGCTGACACCTATTCACACCTGTTGGATGTGCTGGTTAGTCTTTTTGAGAAAAAAAAATGTTGCTGCCAGATATTGATTATAAATCTGAAGGAAATAATAAGTAATAGCTTTTAGGGGTACGGTGGCTCAGTGGTTAGCACTGCAGCATCGCAGCACTGGGGTCCTGGGTTCAAATCCCACCAAGGACACCATCTGCAAGGAGTTTGTATGTTCTCCTCGTGTTTGCGTGGGTTTCCTCCGGGTACTCCGGTTTCCTCCCATACTCTAAAAACATACTGATAGGGAACCTAGATTGTGAGCCCTAATCGGGACAGTGTTGCCAATGTATGTAAAGCGCTGTGGAATTAACAGCACTATATAAATGAATAAATATTATTATTATTATATTTTCAAACAGTGTGTTTTTTGTCACATTTGTTTTATACTTTTGGAATTTTGAAAACACAGCATGCTCTATGGATAGTATTTTTTTCCTAGACATTTCCCCATCAGTGTTTCTATAGAACAAGAAAATCCCCGATTAACAAAAAATTCTAAAAAAAAATAAATAAAATAATGTATTTTTGAAGTGGCTTGTGAATAAAAGAAGAAAATACAACGAGGCAACAGTTGGGTTACTAGGTCAGGATACATGATAAAGTTAGGTTATTATTGGATAATGGTGGGTGCTAACCTTCCGCATTTGTGCTATCACAGGCACAACACTATTGCATGTATAATGGATTTGGTGCTTTCTGGTTTTCTCTGTCTGCAAATGTTATGGTAACCAGTTCTGAAAACTTAGTTCAATATCAATACTTTGAAGATGGAATGTGTACAGGAGAAAGTACCCTAAAAGAATGTGCACACCATATCTATTGCAAGTGGATGAAACCTGAAATCTCCCTGAAAAAGCACTGTAAAATTACTGCACAAATTGAATATAATGCACAGCAATGTAAAAATAACATTGCTGTTCAGTGATTATGTTTAGTGTTTTGTCATGTCTTGTAAAGAGAATCTGTTATCAGGTTTTTGTTTGCCCCTACATCATGCTGTTCTCATATAGACAAAGACCCTGATTCCAGCAATGTATCACTTACTTTAGTGCATGCTGCAATTTTGATAAACTCACTTTTTTTCCCGTTTTGGATTTACCAGTTCTCTGAATGCTGAGACTTTTATCCCTGCCCACACCACTGATTTGCAGCTTTCTGTGTATACTGTGCATAGGCAGAAAGCTGTCAATGAGTGGCAGGGGCAGGGTTTTATAGAGCACTTGAATATGGAGGGCAACATGTCAGCAGGTTTTTTAGTCCTCTAATGATATTCTCCTAGTGATAATACAGGGATTTTATCAAAACTACAGCAAGGTGCTCAGTAAGTTACACATAGCTGGAATCAGGGTCTCTGTCTCAACCTTATGTGCTCTCAGATTAGGTGGTAAAAATCTGGTGACAGATTCCCTTTAACCGCTTCAGGGTCCAGAAACCGATAAGTGGTTTAAAGAAGTTACATTTCCATTCTAGTTTATACTAGAAAAAGGACACCGGTAACACCGCAAGGACGCCATCAAAGCTGCTTCAGTAAACAAATCACTGGCTTAACCCTGAAGTGGCTTCACCTAGGAAAACCTGGGTTGGTGTGCAAGTGTCTTAAAAATATTCTGTGCATAAAACCTGAGGCTGGATTCACAGATCTGTGTTTCTTTGTCTGAATACAAACTGCGAAGTACGGACTACCCAAACTCATCAGCCTCATTAATGCGTATAACACTGGAGCCGATAATTCGGACAAGTGTAATGAGAAAAAAGCTCTCATTGCACTCGGACCAATGTTAGTCAATTAGGCAGAGCAGCTGGGCAATTTTTTTTTTGTTTTTTTTTTACCTGTATGCGGGATGAGAAAAAACTCACATGCCACGCCGCATTGGTGCAGTAATTCATGCAAAAGGAGCCCCGACCAAGTATTGAAGCATTTACTGTATAGACTCTTCAGTTGGCGCCAACATTTCTGAGTTCAAAATAATTTTTTCAGTTCGTCTTTTGTAATATGCTAATTTTCTGAGATAATGACTTTTGGGTTTTCATTGGCTGTAAGCCATAATCATCAACATTAACAGAAATAAACACTTGAAATATATCCCTCTGTGTGTAATGACTCTATATAATATATAGAAATAGATCACTGTGTGCAATGACTCTATATAATATATAGGAATAGATCCCTCTGTGTGTAATAATATATGCATTTCCCTTTTTGTATTGAATTACTAAAATAAAATAACTTTTTGAGGATATTCTAATTTATTGAGATGCACTTGTGTATGCAGGTGACGTGAAAACTCTGTGATTGCTCAGGGGCCAACTGTTGTCCATTGACTTCCACTGATCTCCAGTGTGGGGAGATTGCCATGCACAGTGTTCTTTTTTTTTATGAAAGCTTCAAATATATTGAATAAATCCTTGCATGTTAACCCAGCATTTAGGAGTTCTAGTTGTTACTTGCCAGAAAAAGCAGAGCTCTGTTTTCGGCTATTTCTGGCCAACTTATAAACAATGAATGGAAGAGATAACCTTTTAATGTTGGAATTGTCCTTTTACTGTCATGGGGGTACCAAGACGGAGAGTGGTCCCCTCTATTTCAGGAGTCAGGAGATTGCTACACACATACTTGCACAGGTTGAAGCTGTTAGCTGTGCAGATTCTCCTTGGTCTGGTGCTGCAAAGGTTAAGCAGGTTGTTTGGTCTCCTAGCTCAGGATGAAAAGCCTTATCTCAGCTATTCTGAATTTCCCACTCATATTTGCTACAAATACTCTGCTCTCAGCTCAGGGAGTTGCCAGTGATAGCTTAACTATACCTAGCCCTTGGAGTGGACTTGTGAGCTGTGGACTAAGAAGCGTTTTTTTTTTAATCTGTAGCCGGAGATTGTGTGTGAAAGTTTGTGTGGTATTTTCAATAGCTTTTATCCCTTCTCAGTTTACCTCACTTATCTGTTCCCTTTGCTCTTTCCTGTAGGTTGGTGTGCTTTGAACGATTGCGATTTCTTTTACCCCTGGAATATTAAAGGGAATGATCCAGCTCACACAGTAAGGAGGATGAAATTTTTAAAAAAAAATTAAAATATCTCTTTATTGGTAATCATTAAAATTCCATAAAAATTGCTTATTCATTTCATACAAATTATTGTCCTTAATCGTACCCCTCTATGTCTTTAACCTAGAGCGAGACCAGCCTACCCGATGCCCTGCACACTAGACAGGGTTGGGTTCAGGGAAAGATAGGGATAGGAATGTGATTGCCACAAGAAAGAATCCATCTAAGGACTTCTTGTTGCTCAGGGTTACTTAGGGTAAGTGTCAGGGGTTGTCCCTCCCTGTTCTCCCCTAGAGGCAATATATCCTTTCTTCCCATCTCACCTTGCGCCGACCAGCCCCCTTGGTGGAACGCATCAACCAGGAGCTGCCCTAGAGTGGTACCTGGTGGCTATCATCAAACAAGTCCAACCTCGCCATCAGAGGCTCTGGTGAAGACCGAATAGGCACATAGTCACTCTCTCTCCATGTCAGCCTGGTTCTGGACGCAGGTAGTGCTGCCCGCACCTGGACTGTAAAAGTCTGGATTTGCGCGGTCTCAAATGTACCCACGGCCAGCGGTAACGTCACTCAGGTGATTTGCGGTCATAGCTGGAGGTTCCCATGGTCCTCCACCTGTGACCTCAAATCACCTAAGTGACTGTTATGGATTGGTCTGGACCTTAACGAGCTGCTGCTGGGACCAGGTGCAGAAGGGCCTGGCGATCGCCCAGATGTTAATGGATGCTGTCCCTTTGAGGGCTTGATTTAGGGTTTTTGTCTGTTTCCCTGTCAGGTTGGAGGAGCCTTTCCTCCAGCTGGTAATAAAGGGCCTTTATAACATGGGACCTCTCGCTCCTCCAGTGCGGGTTATACTCTTCAATTGGAGAAGTTGCTTGCTCAGGAGTGCATGTGGCTTCAGACTACTGTTGCTGTATATTCTGAAGATTCCCTCTCAAGATAAGGTGTTTTGTTTCCTTTTTCCCCTTTTGCTGTTTATTTTTGTGTTTGTTTTTCTCTCCGTGGAATGGTGGGTGGTGGGATTTAGTCCTAGGGTCTGGCTAGGAGACAGGGGCACGTTGGCGGGCCACACCTCCTAACCCTAATAGGTACCTGTGGTTTGAGGGCAACAGTGTAAGGGTCAGCGCAGGAGCCCCTGGTTATCCCCCCTCTTTGTGTCTCGGCCTTCCTTATTTCCAGGAGTCCACTTGCTGGGTGTCTCTCCCTACACCCAGAAGTGACAGTGACTTCACCACTAATCTCACAACACACTCAGCCTCTGCCTGTAGCTCACAATGGACAGTCATGTTCTATGGTGCTTGATGTGAGCTTCAGATTATGTCAGACCTGCAGGGGTGTTTTAGGGGTGACAGAGTGTGCTTTTTGTATTTTATTTCAAATAAAGGATTTTTGGGGTGTTTGTGTTTATTTAGTTTCACTTACAGATTAGTAATGGGGGAGGTCTCTTAGACGCCTCCCATTACTAATCTACGGCTTAGTGGCAGTTGTGGGCTGCCATTAACCCTTTATTACCCCAATTACCACCACACCAGGGCAATAGGAAAGAGCCGGAATCCCTGGCTGGAACCAGGTTTATTTTTAACCCGGTTAGACCTTCCGGTCTCGGTTATCTGCGAGTCCGCCCATCACTAGTAGTAGGGGTCTACGTTCCTCTCTCCATCCCTGTATTTGGTGATTTTGTACAATTATCATCAACTCTCCAAACTACATATAAACATTATATTACTTATTTGTTGTATATTTTCTTCTTCTGCCATAATAACCCATGTCTGATCTATGTGCAGCTAATAAATGCACACACTAATTACCATGTGATAGGTATAAAACACGAACACATTCCTCTTTCCATAACGAAGAATGAGACTTATCTGCCTGCTCAACGCTCCTCTGCAGATGTGAATTATGATCAGGCAGTTACCTAGGTGGCCGGCTTTACATTAGATGACAAATAGCCCTGTGTGGCCCCTTATTAAAGTAATGGTTGGCTGATCATTGTACTTGTCGATTTAAAGTTCAACATGCAAAGCAGCCAAAATGCGAAATATAGGTGAGTTATTTCCAAAGGTGACCTTTGCTCTAGGCTCCCTTGCCTGCCCACATCTGGGAGGAAATCCAGCCATGTGGTTCCAGTTTATTTCAATAAATCTCGGCAAAGTAATAAAGCTACTATGCCCCGGGATATATCAGACTGGGTGCTTCACACTGAACCGAAATCAACTAATCCAGTAGTCAGAGACGGCACTCAACATAAAACCTTGCACTATAATGTGCTTAGGGCTGCACTCCAAAAGCCTTAGTTTTAACACCTTTGTTTTTGCCAACACATATAATTATATCTACAATACATATTATATTACTGGTACTTGAAATAAAGGGGGCTTTATAACATAGAATAACTGTCCTGCTCTACTGGTATTATCTTAGTGGAGGATTAGGGCATGCAGAACTTAGAAATTATATTTTCAGGTACTAATGTGTCAAATGGAAATAGTTAGGGCTCATTCAGACGTCTTTTTCACGTACGATATAAACACAGTGAGGGGACCTTCACGGACCTCACTGACCCAAGAATCCGGGCGCATCAGCAGTAAAGATTGATCCAGGGACCAAAACAGATCACCAACCCTACAGGGTTCGCACTGCCCGCCAAACGGACGAGAGACTGCCAACAGACAGTAAAGGACCCACAAACGCTCCAGGCTACGGGGTCCCACCAACCAGTGAGAGGTGCCAGGGAAAGAGACTACCAGGTTACCATACCGGCACTGGGACAAAAGGGGCCAGGGATCTGAACCAGCCGTCCTCAGGGCCACAGCTCAACATCACTGTGAGTAAACAGAAGTTGCACTGCATCCCCATCGTGTTGTCTCCCTTCTTTCTGCAACAAACTCCTACTTTAACTCTCTGGGGCCCAGCCCTACTTGCAGAGGTCCTACCATCCAGGCTGCCATCACCATCAGCCCCAAAGGTAACAGACTGTGCAGCGGCGGTTCCATCACCATAACCGGAACCCGCAAGTAGCGTCACAATACAAACTCTTTCAATTTCCTTGTATATAACCCCTTTTAAAAAGCATCCCCAGGGTTACGGAACCGGGCATCAGCCATTATACAACCGTGGCACAACATCCCCGTATATATACGGCCCGGGACCGAGTACCCCATAGCCCTGGGCGACACAGGTGCATATCTCTAATCCCTGCTTAACTGTCCCAGTATATAGTAGCATACATAAAAAGATCTTTAGAAAAACTATTTCTAAAGATCCTTTATGATATGCTAATGACCGCAGGGACTAGTCACAAGGGCGTTAGTTCCTGTGCTCATTCCGCCCTCTTAGCATGTTAGCACTCCCACAGGGGTGTGCTAACATGCTATTCAAAGCCCATTGCCCAGCGTCATCAGTGGTGATGCGCATAGCTGTGTCTGATGTGACCGCTTCAGAACGCCGAGCTTAGGCTCAGTGCGCATAATCAGAAATCCCCGACACTTCTAGTCATGCGCACTAGACCTCTCTGAAGCCGGGATGCGTACACTCGGCTTCATTCATACTGCACATGACCGGAAATGCCGGGCATTCTGATCATGCGCACTGCCTGCCGTTCTGAAGTGGTGACAACGGACACAGGTACGCGCATCACCACTGATGACCCTGGGCAATAGGCTTTGAATAGCATGTTAGCACACCCCTGTGGGGGTGCTAACATGCTAAGGCCGCGATCAAAACAGCGGTATTTTGCCGCAAAACCGGATCCATCATAAATGCATTTCAGTTCCATTCATTTACAATGGCAACGTGGCAAGATGCGGTTGCGTGCGGCATACACAATCGCATGTCACCGCATCTTGCCGCGATTCCACTGTAAATGAATAGAACTGAAACGCATTTATGACGGATCTGGTTTTGAGGCAAAATACCGCTGATGAGAGCGCGGCCTAATGCCTTTGTGACTAGTCCCCGCACTCATTAGCATATCATAAAAGATCTTTAGAAATACTTTTTCTAAAGATCTCTTTATCTATGCTAATGTATATGGACGGTTAGGCAGGGACTAGAAATATGCACCCAGAACTGCTCGTGATTCTGGGTGCATATTGCACCTGACAGGTTCCCTTTAATCAGAGTTTAGTCCAAGGTTTCATTAGTTTTTTTCAAATGAGAAAAAGAAAAAAAAAAAAGAGCTTTACTCAAATATAATGGAAGTCAATGGGGAAACGGAGGATTTTTCCAGAAGATCTTCCAGAAAAATGCTTGAGCTCCCCATTGATTTCTATTATATTTGGTACACGAGGCGAGCCTGTCTGAGCATCTTACATGTAGCGAGCGCCGGAGCAAGGTAGTACTCACTCAAGTCATCACTAAGACGGTCATAAGAAAAGTACATACTTTTTAACTTTTTATCTTCTATGCTTTTACCTATCACGATAGGTAAAAAAAAATCTAATCCTTAGAAAGTCTAAAAATTAGGAAAATACAAAATCAACTGAACAACATGACAAATTACACTTTGTCAATATATATAAAAAAAAATAGGCCAAAAATGCAAAAGTAATATGTGAAAAATTAGGTACACCTTTATTGCTTCCATAGGAAGTAAGATGATAAGTAGTAGCCAGGGTCTGCTAATCAAACACATGAGACGGCTCAGGACAGTATCAACCAGTAGGAGTAACTCCTACTGGTTGATACTGTCCTGAGCCGTCTCCTCTCTGAATTTTACCTGCTTTTGAGGCTTCCGGTTTAGTGTTTTGTGGAATTCTATCATGATACCCTGCTGGTTACTATCAGCTGAATCATCAGCTGATTCTACTCTATTTTTGTGGCATGACCTCTGGCCACAACTCCTTAGCACTTGACACTTTAGTTGTGTGTTGTATTTACTTATTTATTCATATATTTATTCATCTCTTTTGAATCCTTTTACACTAACCCCCTTGCCTCATTATATATTGTACTACATTGTATATGTTCCATAATTGCTATGCAGGTTTTCTTGACACCCCTTTTCCAGTCAATAGCTGTGTGTTTTATTATGTGTGTAATTTTTAATCATGTATTAATAAAGATATAACATTTAGTGACCTTTTAGTTCGGCTTCTTCTTTTTTGGTATAGTCCGTTAGGATATTAATCATAGTTGACATTTGTTATCCATCATAAATGTGAGTTTTTTAGTGAACAATATGTCACTTTAACTCAGTTTCCTGCTGGACTAGCATTTCTTGCTTGATAACAATTTAATATCTGGATTCAGTAAATTTATCATCTAGGTTTCTGGTTTATTATTGACTATTCAAGCTTGAGATATTGCATGATTTTTCAACTGGTGTCCTTTGGAACTAGCCTCTATGCACTTTAATCACTTGTTCACTTTTTGTGTGTGTTGCTTTTAATAATTTAATTAAAAGTTATGTATTAATTTAATCTTCTAAAAATGCTGATTAAGTCTCTAGATTAGGAGGAGGGACTATACCACAATTACATTCTTAGTGGTTGCCCGATTTTCTTGCTGACATTATGCTTCCTTATGGAACCACAACTTTAAGGATACTAAAAAAGAGACCCAAAAACCCTACTAGGGCTTATTTTCAAGGTAAAGGCTGCTTTACACGCTGCAACATCGCTAGCGATGTCGCTAGCGATCGCACCCGCTCCCGTCGTTTATGCGTCACGGGCAAATCGCTGCCCGTGGCGTACAATATCGGTAGTGCGCGTCACACGAACTTACCTTCCTAACGACGTCGCTGTGGCCATCGAACAACCTCTTTTCGCCGGTTTGTGCGGCGTCACAGCAACGTCACACAGAGGGCCACCAATCGAAGCGGAGGGGCGGAGAGCAACCACATAAACGTCACTCCCACCTCGTTGCCAGAGGACGCAAGAACGCTGTTGCTCATTGTTCCTGGGGTGTCACACATAGTGATGTGTGCTGCCTCAGTAACGACGAACAACCTGCGTCCAGAACGAGCAACGATATTTTGAAAACGAACGATGTGTCAACAATCAACGATTTGGTGAGTATTTGGGATCGTTAGCGGTCGCTCATATGTGTCACACGCAACGACGTCGCTAACGAGGTGGGATGTGCGTCATGAATTCCGTGACCCCAGCGACATCTCGTTAGCGATGTCATTGCGTGTAACGGGGCCTTTAATCTTATTTTTGGGGAAACAGGTTTCTCTATAATGTCCCCGCCCCAGGGCTTGTGACTGGCTTCTTCTATGTTTGTCCATACCTGTCACAGGTGTATCACAGGTGATAGACAGTCATGTGGTTTCTGGATATAGAAGGTCACAACATTTGGCTGCACTAAATTTTTCCTGACTTTCTATTGTTCCTGCAGTCAGTATTCATTTTAATAGGTAGCTTTCCTGCTGCATTTTCATCTCTTCCCCTTTTGGACCCAGTAGGAGTTCGCCTTCCATCCAGTTGCTGATCATCAGTATTCTTTTGGTGCTTAAATATTCAATTCTTCCCTCTACTGGTGCTGATGATATTATTCAGTTCATTCTAGCGTTTGTTGCAAGGTGGCGAGGGACCACAGGGACCAGCAGTAGGTTTGGTCAGGGGTCACTATCTCCCCCTTCCCTAGACGCAGTGGTCCCCTTCCCTTACTTTTCGCCACTCACTTGGTACTTCCCTGTACCTAGCGTGACAATAACGAGTTAGTGTGGTAAGTCAGCAAATAACAGTAATGTCATTATCCTAGGCCTTTTAAGACTTGATGAGGTGGCTGCCCACTATCTGAGTATTTAGGAAGTTTAGCACGCTGATACCACATGCTTTTGGAGTTATGGTCATGTCACACACAACGACAGCGACGGCGACGTCGCTGCTAAGTCACCATTTTCTGTGACGTAGCACCGACCTTGCTAGCGATGTCGCTGTGTGTGACATCCAGCAACGACCTGGCCCCTGCTGTGAGGTCGCCGGTTGTTGCTGAATGTCCTGGACCATTTTTTGGTCATTGCTCTCCCGCTGTGAAGCACACATTGCTGTGTGTGACAGCGAGAGAGCAATAAACTGAATGTGCAGGGAGCAGGGAGCCGGCTTCTGCGGATGCTGGTAACCAAGGTAAATATCGGTTAACCAAGCAAAGGCTTGGTTACCTGATATTTAACTTCGTTACCAGCGTCTGCAGCTTCTTGAAGCCGGCCTTCTGCTCCCTCATGTAGCCAAGGTACACATCGGGTAACTATAAGCAAAGCGGTTTGCTGGTAACCTAGGTAAATATCGAGTAACCAAGCGAAGCACTTTGCTTAGTTACCCGATATTTACCTTAGTTACCAAGCACAGCATCGCTTCCACGCGTCGCTGCTGGCTGGGGGCTGGTCACTGGTCGTTGGTGAGATTTGCCTGTTTGACAGCTCACCAGCGACCATGTAACGACTCAGCAGCGATCCTGATAAGGTCAGATTGTCGTCGTGATCGCTGCTGCGTCGCTATGTGTGACCTAGGCTTTAGTCTTGTCTTTCTCTTGGCCTTGCTGCAGCCAGATGTTATCTTCCCAATTTCTTGTTTCTGCAATATAGAAACCAGATAATACTTTCCAGGGTAGTGTGGGGCGATAGTCGTGGGCGAGGTGGTGTTCTCTTACGTCCGAGCACGGTACATGAAAGATGGGGTCCTAACTGGGTGTGTGGACCTGTGTCGTGAGGGCAGTACACCCATGCAGGCTGCAAGCTGCTGTTGACCTTGGCTGGACAGGACCAAATGAAAACTCATGCACTCCATGAGACCACCAGTTCTTAAAACACAGTCATTTACTTAACAGTAGCTTCACCACAACTGTACATGAGAGATAGCGGGCACATACCTTCTTGCACATTTCCTGATCAACACAAAATGTCTCCACCAACAGTCTCTCTACTCCTTCCATCTTAGTTATTCCTGTCCTCAACAGTTCTGTTCATTTCATCATCACCCAGCTCACCATCACAGTACAGTTCATGACAGTCATCCTTTTCCTCCCTTGGTTCCACATCCTGTTCTCCTTGTAAAGGAGATGGGTTTTCAATATGGCCGGATTCTAGCTTCATGCTACTGACGGCACTAGGACTTCTGCTCAGGGTACCCCCTTTGTCTCAAGTTCTGTTCCATCCAGGTCCATTACCTTCATCAGTTGTAAACTACCTAGGGCCTTGCTGCTTAACATCTTAATTGAGGTTGAGTCTCAATGTTGGATTGAACAGTGCACCGTTAAACATTCAGATATTGGAATTTTTTTATTATTACCTAACCCTGCTTTACTCTTCTCCACAACTTTATCCCTGACCTGTCTGGTGTGTTCCTTCATTTTCATCATTCTGTTTGATCCCTAATGTTCTTAAACAAACCTCTGAGATCCTGAGATCTTCACATAGCAACTGTAGTTATACTGAAAATAAATTACCGATTGACTCAATTTACTCAAGGGGGCTTTACATGCTGCGACATCGCTAACGATATATCGTCGGGGTCAAGGTGTTTGTGACGCACATCCGGCGCCGTTAGTGACATCGCAGCGTGTGACACCTCTGAGCGATCTAAAACAATCGCAAAAGAGATAAAAATCGTTGGTTTTGGAGAGGTCGCTCCAAAACCAAAAATCGTTGACAGGTGACTAGCGAGGTTGTTTGTCGTTCCTGCGGCAGCACACATCGCTATGTATGACACCGCAGGAACGATGAACATCTCCTTACCTGCGACCGCCAGCAATGAGGAAGGAAGGAGGTGGGCGGGATCTTCCGCCCGCTCATCTCCGCCCCTCCTCTGCTATTAAGCTGCCGTTTAGTGACGCGGCAGTGATGTCGCTATGACGCCGAACGCACCTCCCCCTTGAAGGAGGGATTGTTCGGCGGTCACAGCGACGTCGCTGACAAGGTATGTGCGTGTGACGCTGCCGTAGCGATAATGTTCGCTACGGCAGCGATCACTACATATCGCACACATGACGGGGGCAGGTGCTGTCGCGCACGACATCGCTAGCAATCGCTAGCGATGTCGCAGCATGTAAAGCACCCTTTATTATGTGCCTTCTGGAAGCAATTGGTCACTCAGAATTTTATATAGGGGTATTAGACTATAGGGGGCTGAAGACAATTGCATGTCACAATTTTGAGATTTATATTTTTATGTTCAATATATCTTTATTGTCATAGTGAAAACAAAGGTACAAATTTTCAGTAAAACATTTATAAATCAGTAATATTTAAGTTTTTGGGACAAGTGGGCATATATCTTCGAAACTTTATGACATCTTCAACACAAGAGGTATGGAGTTGCCAGACAGTCCGGAATATAGCTGGTTATACAATGGTTGCCTGAGTCCTATTTGGTCATATGCTTTCTGCCCAAAGTCCCTCTTGCAAGTATTTTTATGTAAGATATAACGTATATGTACCGTATATCTCATATGAAAGGAATGGAAAGGACGAAGTCCTTAGTGTCAACCATTCCAGAGTTATAACAAAAGTAAAAAAATAAGTCATGGGAACGGAAGGAAGAGAAAAAGACAGAAAGAAAGAAAGAGAGGAAGAAAGAAAGGAAAAGGTGAGAAGGAAAGAAGAAATGATGAAGAAAGAAAAGAAATAGTACCATGATGTCGCACTATACCCCACCTCATTTGTATGCCCCATCCTTCGTGAGACACACTTAAGCCAGAACGCCTTGAGTTACCAAGATTTGGAATTGTTGTGACTCTCTGAAGTCAAGCCACGGGTACCAGGGAGCAAACCATATCTGATTTGTTTTGGTGTAAAACACCCTCAACTCCTCTAAGCGTCGCAATGCATCTAATGCTTCAACCCAATCCACTCTTTTCAACTCATATAGTGATCTCCAATGCCTGGGTATGATCTGTCTCATTGAGACTATGAAATAGGACAATAGGTCTTTACGTATTTTGGCGACCAATCCAGTAAACATGGACATTAACGCTATCTCTGGGGAGGGAATCACATCCAAGTGTGTAAGATGATTTTATAAGGAGAAAATGTTGTCCCAAAGTTTTGTAATCCCAAGGTAGGACCACCAAACGTGTAGCATTTTTCCCGGAGATCTCTGACATCTCCAACACTCGTTGGAGACCTCTGGGTAGATCTTGTGGAGCTTGTCAGGGGTTCTGTACCACCTAGATAATATTATAAAGTTTAATTCTTGTATCCTATTGGATACTGTCATTTTGTGTGTCAATGTGAATGTTTTGATCCACCGCTCCTGAGAGAAAACACGACCCAATTCTCTATGTCAATGGTCCACATATTTGGGCAAGCCCCTCCCCTCACCCTGAAGCAACACGATTTTATAAATTGTAGATACTGTATGGGATGGTATCTCCTGTGCTATACATAGCCTTTCAAAATGGATCATTTTCTCATCAGACCTGGATCCCGGAGCCAAGGAGTCTATGGAACTTTGCAGTTGAAGATACTCGTATAGGAACCAGTGTCCCGGTTCTGTCCTTCTGTCTCCTAATAAGGAAGTCAGTGGTCTGCAATTCAAGGAGGATACAACATCCCTAACACGGGGGATTCCCTTCGTGTATTCTGAAATAAGATTAGGATGATGTTCATGTAGCCAACAAGAGAACTGGCGGTTACCCACTAGAGGTGTTAGAGGTCTCGGGCTTTTGGTCAGGCCAAATCTCCTATTGATGTTCCGCCATGCACCTAATAATATGTGGAGAAGCGGAGTCATCTCTATGTTCATTAACTTTTCACGAGAGGATAACCAAAAAATTCCCTGTGCACTGGTCGGGGCCAAGACATGCTCCATTTCCACCCATAATTTATTGTCTTTATTATGTAAGAGATCTAAAATGCAGTTGCCCACTGCGGCTGAATGATGTGCCTTGAAGTCAGGTAACCCTGTCCCTCCCTCCCTTCGTGTGCGGGTTAATAATGAGTGTTTCAGATGAGATTTAGTACCATGCCAGACAAAATAACGTATCATTCTTCTTAACTTAAGAAAAAAGGACTTGCCTACATTGCATGGAATGGTCTGGAAAAAATAGAGAACTCTAGGTAGAATGTCCATTTTAATTGTATTAGTTCTACTGAACCACGAGATTGGAAGATTGTGCCAGTTTGTGAGATCCGTTTGTATGGACTGTAAGAGATCTGGGAAATTTAAGTCGTATATGGTTTGGAGATTGGCCGGCATTTTAATCCCTAGATATTTAATAAAGCTGCTACTCCATCTAAATGGGAAGGAAGGTTTGAGCGCTCTCTCTTCTTCAGATGAGAGTGAAACATTTATGATCTCTGATTTTTGGAGATTGACCTTAGAGTTCGAAAATTTACCAAATTCCCTCAAGATGGCCGGGAGGTTTATCCTTGACTGGGTGACGTAAAGCAATAAATCATCTGCGAATACGGCCTTCTTGTGAGACCTGGACCCCATCTGTATTCTTTTGATAGATGAGTTTCTCCTGATGGTGTTTGCTAAAATCTCCATCACTATGATGTATAGGTATGGGGATAGAGGGCACTCCTGCCTGGTGCTGTTTCAAATGTCGAATGGGTTGGACAGATGGCCATTTATGCTTACCTGTGCTGTTGGATTGTAATATAGAGCCATTATCCAATTCCTCAACCATGGACGGACCCCTATTTCTTGGAGAGAGGCATCTAGGAAACCCCAATGAACCCTATCAAATGCTTTCTCAGCATCTACCGTCAATAGGCATGCAGGAATTTTTTCCTGTCTGGCCCATGAGGTCAAAGATATGGTTCTAAAGGCCCTGTCACACACAGATAAATCTGCGGCAGATCTGTGGTTGCAGTGAAATTGTGGACAATCAGTGCCAGGTTTGTGATTGTGTACAAATGGAACAATATGTCCATGATTTCACTGCAACCACAGAACTGCCAAAGATTTATCTCTGTGTGTGACGGGGCCTTAATGGTGTTGTCCTGCGCCTTCCTAGGACAAATCCTACCTCGTCTTTGTGAATCAGATTTGAAATGTGGGAATGTAGGCGTAATGCAATCATCTTAGAATATAGTTTTACATCTATATTGATAAGCGATATAGGCTTGTAGTTGGCACATACCAAGGGATCTCTCCCCGGTTTGGGGATAACCGTTATCCTTGCCTGGAATGATTGTTTAGGGAACCCACATGTTTTTGATATGGAACTGTAAGCTTTCAGCATCAGAGGGCCACATGCCTCCCCACATATTTTATAAAACCGAGGAGTGAAACCGTCTGGACCAGGGCTTTTCCCTTCTTTGAGGTTACTAATGGCTTCTTTAACCCTGGAACGCATACCTGGGGCCTCGCAGGCCTGCTAGGTCATTTGTTTTCTATGGTAGATTGTTATGCTTGCGCGTTCTAGGGTTAAGTTGCAGTTCTGTAAAATCTACCTCCAATTCCTCAGCTTCTTCCTCTCTCACCATCCCTGGTTTGTTTTCCCGCATGTAGTCTCGCATGTCTTGGCAAAATGCTGTGGGATCTGATGGTTGACGTGATGGTATGTTATATAATATGCATAATATGTTTTAAATTCTTCTAGTATGTCAGATGTGGAATGGATCTGTGTCTGCATCCTTGTGTTTAGTGTAAAGGGGGCTTTACACGCTACGATATCGTTAATGTTTTATCGTCGGGGTCACGTCGTTCGTGACGCACATCCGGCGTCATTAACGATATCGCAGCGCGTAACACTTACCAGCAACCTTAAACGTCCTCCAAAGTGGTGAAAATCGTTCACCATGGAGAGGTCGTCCTAAAACCAAAAATTGTTAATTGTTGTTTATAGATGTTGTTCCTCGTTCCTGCGGCAGCACACATCACTGTGTGTGACACCAGAGAAGCGAGGAACCTCACCTTACCTGCGTCCCGCCCGCAATGAGGAAGGAAGGAGGTGGGCGGGATGTTCATCCTGCTCATCTCCGCCCCTCCGCTTTGATTGGCCGGCCGCTTAGTGACGTCGCAGTGACGTCGCCATGACACCGAACGCACCTCCCCCTTGAGGGAGGGATTGTTCGGCAGTCACAGCGACGACGACGACCAGGTAAGTGCGTGTGACGCTGCCGTAGCGATAATCTTAGCTGCAGCAGCGATCACACGATATCGCATGCAAGACGGGGGCGGGTGCTTTTGCGTACGATATCGCTAGCAATTGCTAGAAATATCGTAGCGTATAAAGCCCGCTTAAGGATCGATGGCTGTGCGTGTCTGGGATGTAGGGTCCGGGCAAGTAATCTCCCACTATTGTCCCCAAATTCAAAAAAATTCTTCTGAAGTCAATCTGTGGAACAAAGGGATTTCTGATCTAAAATACAGTCATATGAAAAAGTTTGGGCACCCCTATTAATGTTAACCTTTTTTCTTTATAACAATTTGGGTTTTTGCAACAGCTATTTCAGTTTCATATATCTAATAACTGATGGACTGAGTAATATTTCTGGATTGAAATGAGGTTTATTGTACTAACAGAAAATGTGCAATCCGCATTTAAACAAAATTTGACCGGTGCAAAAGTATGGGCACCTCAACATAAAAGTGACATTAATAATTTGTAGATCCTCCTTTTGCAAAAGTAACAGCCTCTAGTCGCTTCCTGTAGCTTTTAATAAGTTCCTGGATGAAGGTATATTTGACAATTCCTGTTTACAAAACAATTCCAGTTCAGTTAAGTTTGATGGTCGCCGAGCATGGACAGCACGCTTCAAATCATCCCACAGATTTTCAATGATATTCAGGTCTGGGGACTGGGATGGCCATTCCAGAACATTGTAATTGTTCCGCTGCATGAATGCCTGAGCAGATTCAGAGTGGTGTTTTGGATCATTGTCTTGCTGAAATATCCATCCCCTGCGTAACTTCAACTTCGTCACTGATTCTTGCACATTATTGTCAAGAATCTGCTCATACATGAGTTGAATCCATGTGACACTCAACTTTAACAAGATTCCCGGTGCCGGCATTGGCTACACAACCCCAAAGCATGATGGAAACGCCACCAAATTTTACTGTGGGTAGCAAGTGCTTTTCTTGGAATGCCGTGTTTTTTTGCCTCCATGCATAACGCCTTTTTGTATGACCAAACAACTCAATCTTTTATCATCAGTCCACAGGACCTTCTTCCAAAATGTAACTGGCTTGTCCAAATGTGCTTTTGCATACCTCAGGCGACTCTGTTTGTGTCATGCTTGCAGAAATGGCTTCTTTCGCATCACTCTCCCATACAGCTTCTCCTTGTGTAAAGTGCGCTGTATTGTTGACCGATGCACATTGACACCATCTGCAGCAAGATGATGCTGCAGGTCTTTGGAGGTGGTCTGTGGATTGTCCTTGACTGTTCTCACCATTCTTCTTCTCTGCCTTTCTGATATTTTTCTTGGCCTGCCACTTCTGGGCTTAACAAGAACTGTACCTGTGTTCTTCCATTTCTTTACTATGTTCCTTACAGTGGAAACTGACAGTTTAAATCTCTGAGACAATTTTTTGTATCCTTCCCCTGAACAACTATGTTGAATAATCTTTGTTTTCAGATCATTTAAGAGTTGTTTTGAGGAGCCCATGATGTCCAATTTAAGGTCTGTGAAGGGACCTGAACAATGAAAGGCAATGCAAATGGACTGAAGAGGTTTATGGATGATCTGAACAAAAATGACTTGGGTCTTTTCTTTACTTTTGAGATGAACAAGTCAAAGTTATCCTTTTTGGACCTATTGATTGAGAAAGACTTGGGAGGTAATTTGATAACGAGTACTTATCGTAAACCTACTTCGACGAACTCGTTATTAAAATGGGAAAACAGTCATCCTTTGAGTCTGAAGAGAGGCATTCCAAAGGGACAGTTCGCTAGAATTCGGAGGAACTGTTCTGATGAAATGCATTTCAAAAAACAGTCAGAGGATCTAGAGAGAAGATTCTTAGAAAGAGGATATCCAAGACAAGTGGTAAGCAGAGCGGCTGCCGACATAAAGAATGTCGAAAGAACAGACCTTTTATATCCCCCTAATAAATTGGGGGAGGATGATGGCAGGGATGTGATGAGATTCATAACAACTTTCGACAATGGAGCAGGTGATGTAAGAAATATCCTTGAAAAGTATTGGCCCATTTTAAAAATGGATGGTGATATAGGAGGCCTTCTTACAGACAGGCCATCCATTACGTATAGGAGAGCGAGGTCGCTGAAAGATTGCCTGGTCCACAGCTATCTCGCCCCAAAAAATCCCTTTGATGTTATGCCAACGCTGAAGGGTTGTTATAAATGTAGTGGATGTATTGCCTGTAATTCGATCACAGTGGGGAAAAAATTCCTTAGGTAACTAAGAAGGAGTATGATATCCGGTCCTTTATAAATTGCAGAACACGAGGTGTGATATATAAGGCGACCTGTATATGCAATATGGAGTATGTAGGTAAGACTCGCAGGGAATTAAGACGACGGATTGGAGAACATCTGAGGGATATCAGACTAAATAATGATACACCATTGGTGAGGCACATTAACAACGTGCATAATGGAGATTCCACTGTTTTGACATTTCGGGGTATCGATCACATCAAACCTTTACCTAGAGGAGGGAATTGGGACAGGAGACTCTTACAGCAGGAATCCAGATGGACATATTGGTTGAAGACACTCCATCCCAATGGATTGAATGAGGAGCTCTCTTTTGCACCCTTTATTTAGTGGTGTTATAGGGGGATCTTAGTGAGGAGGGCGAGATGTTGGCCGAGTGGGGGCACCCACACACCGTTCTATCATGTGGCGCCGACCCCCACATGTTAGGTAGGGCTAGCCCTCAAAGCTAGTTCATTTAAGGTAAGGGCAGCCCCCCCTTTTATGTGGCGGTTTTCTGTTTCGTTTTCCACTCTCCATTGGCGAGTTCTTTTTCTTTTTCCTTAACCCTCAATTTATTCACCTGATGAATAATGAAGGTATTAGAGGTTTGTTGTGATCGACACGGACATATGGGAGACATTATTTTATTAGTGAAACGTTGTACATTAGCTTTTTCAGTAGCTGGTTCATATCTATGATCATCAATTTGATATCCTGAGCTCCTTTGTAATTTGACCTTTGAGTGTAATATGGATTACTGGACTAGTGTTGAAGGTGATATACTGTCAATGTGAGGCTATTGTTCTCCACGAGTATGTCTTGGAGGTTTTGTGGTGATATGGCTGTAATCTGTGGGAACGGTATGTAATCACCTATATATTGCTTGTGATACACACTGGTTAAACCGATTTTTTTAAAATGCGGGTATAGTTACCAAGTCATAAGCGGTCTATTTTATTTTTCTGTTTGGCACAAACAATATCCTCCTATTGGTTATTTGAGAGTCACCTTTGGAGAATTGGACGATTTTGTGATGTTGCAGAAAAAGCAGAATGACGCTGTGTCCTGCATTCTGTTTGAAGTACTGAGTTTGTTTCCTCTGTCTGTGTGACGTATTGTCACATGATTTGCTGAAGGGAGGACATTGTATACTACTATGGTTACCGCGTAAACATCATGGCGCGGTGTACTCGGCTGCGGTCATGTGACCGGGGTGGGCGGAAACTACGTCACACGCTAATGCAAGGTGGGAACATTTAAACTCTGGCAGTATGCGGTGGCTCTTTTGATAGAGCGAGAGGCACGGCCGCTCCTGCCACGTGATGAGTTGCCCCATTTATGGGTATATGCTGTCATAGGTAAAATCATCCTGAAATGCTGGTACTTATTCATTTATAAATTTATTTCAGCATGTCATTAGGTGTTAGGTCCGTGGTATATGGGACCTGAACTGGTGTTACCGCATACATGACTCTCTGATGAGTCTATGTTTATTGGTGAGTTTCTCCACATATGAGTGTGTGATTAAATAGCTGACATGCTGATACTTATTGTCATTTTGTATGTTTTTCAGCATGTTTTGGACATAATGGACTCATTATTTAATGAGACCTGAAACGGAATTGCCACAATTATAAGCTCCCCTGAAGAGTTTGTTTTTCGAACGAAACGCGTTGGGAGGCATATTTGCTTATTTATGAGGTTCCGCCATGAGGATGCCTCAACCCATTTGAATCCAATATATGGTATTTTGAAAATTTGGTGAGATAAATCCATTTTTTTCATTACTAGTAGACTTTTGATGAAATTGGCACCTAGTTAATTGGTGAGACAAGTCCCATTCTTTATAGTGGTACTAGCCTAATTTTGGTTTGCATTGAACCTTTGGACAAGTAGGAGGGGCCAAACCTGGTTTGTATTGTTTGTCTGTTTCATTGGTGAGGATTAACCTCAATTTTAATGAATTTAGTAAAAGTTAATTTTTAATAATTCTATTGTGCATGTGGTGAACCCGATGCTTCAAAATAACCTTGCTGTTCTGTTTTGAATTTTGACAATTGTGAAACAAACCCAGTGGCTATTTGTATGTTCAAATTTCGCCTCACAACATAGCTTATGATGCTCTCGGGGTCCAGACGTGTGAGTGTACAAAATTTTGTGGCTGTAGGTGCGACGGTGCAGTTGCCAATTCCGGACATACACACACACACACACATACATACACACATTCAGCTTCATGTATTACTAGCTGTACTACCCGGCTACGCCCGGGTTAATAACTGTTGTTAACAAAATAGAATGTATTAACATTCCCGGGATAGAATGTATAAATAGAATGTATTAATGCCCGGGATATTAACTGTCTCTCTGTTTCTTTCCCATTCTCTGTCTGTCTCCCCCTCTGTATATATCTCTCTGTTTCTCTCTCTATCTCTTTGTCTGTCTATCTCTTTCCCTGTCTGTCTCTGACTTTCTCTGTCTCTTTCTACGTCTGTCTCAATCTCTTTCCCTGTCTGTCTATCTATCTCTGTCACTTTCCCTGTCTGTCTCTTTCCCTGTCTGTCTCTTTCCCTGTCTGTCTCTTTCCCTGTCTGTCTCTTACCCTGTCTGTCTCTTACGCTGTCTTACCCTCTCTTTCCCTGTCTGTCTGTTTCCCTGTGTCTGTCTCTGTCTTTTTGTCTGTGTCTGTCTGTTTATCTGTCTGTGTCTGTCTCTTAACCTGTCTGTCTCTTTCCCTCTCTTTCCCTGTCTGTCTGTTTCCCTGTGTCTCTGTCTCCTTTGTCTGTGTCTGTCTCTTTACCTGTCTTTGTCTGTCTCTTTCCCTCTCTTTTCCTGTCTGTCTCTTTCCCTGTCAGTCTGTCTCTTTGTGTCTGTCTCTTACCCTCTCTATGTCTGTTTCTTACCCTGTCTGTGTCTGCCTCTTTCCTTATCTGTGTCTGTCTCTTTCCCTGGCTGCATTGGGACACGCCAACATTCCATATAAGGGCGTGGCCACGCATTCTTCTGAAGTTCTGGCTGCACTGTGGCTCCCAGCTCCATTCGCTTTAATGGAGGCAGGTTTTTTGGTGAATAACTGTAAAGAGCGGGGTTAAAATTTCCCCTCAAAACATAGCCTATGACGCTCTCGGGGTCCAGAAGTGTGAGTGTGCAAAATTTTGTGGCTGTAGCTGCGACGGTGCAGATGCCAATCCCGGACATACATACACACATACATACACACACACACACACACACATACACACATACATTCAGCTTTATATATTAGAAGATCTCTTACCCTGTCTGTCTCTTACCCTCTCTTTCCCTGTCTGTCTGTTTCCCTGTGTCTCTGTCTCTTTGTCTGAGTCTGTCTCTTTACCTGTCTTTGTCTCTTTCCCTCTCTTTTCCTGTCTGTCTCTTTCCCTGTCAGTCTGTCTTTGTGTCTGTCTCTTACCCTGTCTATGTCTGTTTCTTACCCTGTCTGTGTCTGCCTCTTTTCCTGTCTGTGTCTGTCTCTTTCCCTGGCTGCATTGTGACACGCCAACATTCCATATAAGGGCAGTTCTGGCTGCACTGTGGCTCCCAGCTCCATTCGCTTTAATGGAGGAAGGTTTTTTGGTGAATAACTGTAAAGAGCGGGGTTAAAATTTCCCCTCAAAACATAGCCTATGACACTCTCGGGGTCCAGAAGTGTGAGTGTGCAAAATTTTGTGCCTGTAGCTGCGACGGTGCAGATGTCAGTCCCGGACATACATACACATATACACACACACACATACACACACACATACACACATTCAGCTTTATATATTAGATACAGTTAGGTCCAGAAATATTTGGACAGTGACACAAGTTTTGTTATTTTAGCTGTTTACAAAAACATGTTCAGAAATACAATTCTATATATAATATGGGCTGAAAGTGCACACTCCCAGCTGCAATATGAGAGTTTTCACATCCAAATCGGAGAAAGGGTTTAGGAATCATAGCTCTGTAATGCATAGCCTCCTCTTTTTCAAGGGACCAAAAGTAATTGGACAAGGGACTCTAAGGGCTGCAATAAACTCTGAAGGCATCTCCCTCATTAACCTGTAATCAATGAAGTAGTTAAAAGGTCTGGGGTTGATTACAGGTGTGTGGTTTTGCATTTGGAAGCTGTTGCTGTGACCAGACAACATGCGGTCTAAGGAACTCTCAATTGAGGTGAAGCAGAACATCCTGAGGCTGAAAAAAAAGAAAAAATCCATCAGAGAGATAGCAGACATGCTTGGAGTAGCAAAATCAACAGTCGGGTACATTCTGAGAAAAAAGGAATTGACTGGTGAGCTTGGGAACTCAAAAAGGCCTGGGCGTCCACGGATGACAACAGTGGTGGATGATCGCCGCATACTTTCTTTGGTGAAGAAGAACCCGTTCACAACATCAACTGAAGTCCAGAACACTCTCAGTGAAGTAGGTGTATCTGTCTCTAAGTCAACAGTAAAGAGAAGACTCCATGAAAGTAAATACAAAGGGTTCACATCTAGATGCAAACCATTCATCAATTCCAAAAATAGACAGGCCAGAGTTAAATTTGCTGAAAAACACCTCATGAAGCCAGCTCAGTTCTGGAAAAGTATTCTATGGACAGATGAGACCAAGATCAACCTGTACCAGAATGATGGGAAAAAAAGTTTGGAGAAGAAAGGGAACGGCACATGATCCAAGGCACACCACATCCTTTGTAAAACATGGTGGAGGCAACGTGATGGCATGGGCATGCATGGCTTTCAATGGCACTGGGTCACTTGTGTTTATTGATGACATAACAGCAGACAAGAGTAGCCGGATGAATTCTGAAGTGTACAGGGATATACTTTCAGCCCAGATTCAACCAAATGCCGCAAAGTTGATCGGACGGCGCTTCATAGTACAGATGGACAATGACCCCAAGCATACAGCCAAAGCTACCCAGGAGTTCATGAGTGCAAAAAAGTGGAACATTCTGCAATGGCCAAGTCAATCACCAGATCTTAACCCAATTGAGCATGCATTTCACTTGCTCAAATCCAGACTTAACACGGAAAGACCCACAAACAAGCAAGACCTGAAGGCTGCGGCTGTAAAGGCCTGGCAGAGCATTAAGAAGGAGGAAACCCAGCGTTTGGTGATGTCCATGGGTTCCAGACTTAAGGCAGTGATTGCCTCCAAAGGATTCGCAACAAAATATTGAAAATAAAAATATTTTGTTTGGGTTTGGTTTATTTGTCCAATTACTTTTGACCTCCTAAAATGTGTAGTGTTTGTAAAGAAATGTGACAATTCCTACAATTTCTATCAGATATTTTTGTTCAAACCTTCAAATTAAACGTTACAATCTGCACTTGAATTCTGTTGTAGAGATTTCATTTCAAATCCAATGTGGTGGCATGCAGAGCCCAACTCGCGAAAATTGTGTCACTGTCCAAATATTTCTGGACCTAACTGTATATATATATATCTTGGGGATGAGCTACGTTTAACCAAGGGGGAATGTGATGCCCCTGGACTAGTCAGGGCATCGCAGGGTAAAGCACACTCTTTATCTCTTAGTGCAGGGCTCAACCCCCCATGGTTCTGCATTCCCAACCTATGGTACTGCCTCTATCAGCATCCAAATCCCAACCACACCTCACACCACACCCTGACAGACAAACCAGTAGGCTGCTAAGCTGGAATAGGGCCGCCCACCTAGGTGTCAGGTAGACTAGTGGGAGGGAGTAGAGGAGAGGAGTTGGCTCCAGGGGAGTGAAGGGAGAGGAAGCAGGAGTTGAGTGTAGCCCTCGAATGGTGAGGAGCTAGGGGAGCGTGTGGCTCCCAGGGAGTTACAGGTTGGGTCGCAGGTGGTGGTCTGGGACCGGAGGAGTCGGAAACCTGGTCGCAGGGTATTGAGGCTGGGTGCCTTGACCCGGTCTTGGAGGACGGGAGGCATATGAGTATAATAACCAGTCTGGGACCAAAGCACGGCGGGGTACTGGACCCTAGGTCGGGGAGTAGCTTCAAGCAAACCCGGCAATTAACCTGCGGAGGATAATGACTTTATGGACTGTCCCCAAGAAGCTCAGAGATTAGGGGCACTAGCGCAACGAGGGAGATAGGGCTTTCCAACCCAAGCAGCTCACTGAAATCCCAAGCATGAGCCCATGAGAGCACAGCTCCACTACAAACAGTAGGAAGCAGGGCCTGGACAGCTTTATGCCAATGGGCCACCAGAACACTTCAAATTTGTGCATGGAGACAGGCTCCGGACCACCCGGCAGTAGTATAGGGGATGGATACCCGGACGGGCTCCCCCAAGAGGACAGCGGCACCAAGAGACTTGGTTCACCTTGTTGTCAGAGTCTGCTTTTAGGCCGCATCATCACCAACGCTGCCTGAGTGAGTACATGGTCCTCCCCTGCTTCCAATCCGTACCCCGCTCCCCAACACCACCATCCAGAGTCCCGGGGTCTCCCCTACCCATGGAAGGAAACGTCATCTGGCTGCCTCCACTCCATCTCCCCAGGGTACTCCCAGTGACAGCGGCGGTACTCCCCTTACCGCGAACCACGGGTGGTGTCACAAACTCTTATTCCCTGTAAATACCCCCTTTTACATTTGAGTGGCTGTAAGCCCCCGGGTCCGGAGACCCTCGAGCCACAGCAGACTGTGCATCCGAGCGGTTCGACCGCTGCAGGGGCGGCACAATGCCTCACAGATCCTCAACTGGCAGCTTCATGAAATAGTACCCGCAAAACGCCAGTGTCAGTGTCTACAGTGAAGAGGCGACTCAGGGATGCTGGCCTTCAGGGCAGAGTGGCAAAGAAAAAGCCATATCTGAAACTTGCTAATAAAAGGAAGAGATTAATATGGGCAAAAGAACACAGACATTGGTCAGAGAAAGATTGGAAAAAAGTGTTATGGTGTTATGGACAGACAAATTGAAGTTTGACGTGTTTGGATCACACAGAAGAACATTTATGAGATGCAGAACAACTGAAAAGATGCTGGAAGAGTGCCTGACACCATCTGTCAACATCATGGAGGTAATGTGATGGTCTGGGGTTACTTGGTGCTGGTAAAGTGGGAGATTTGTACAAGGTAAAAGGGATTTTGAATAAGGAAGGCTATCACTCCATTTTGCAACGCCATGCCATACCCTATGGAAAGCGGATGATTGGAGCCAATTTCATTCTACAACAGGACAATGACCCAAAGCACACCTCCAAATTATGCATGAACTATTTAGGGAAGAAGCCGGCAGCTGGTATTCTATCTGTAATGGAGTAGCCAGCCCAGTCACCAGATCTCAACCCTATTGAGCTGTTGTGGGAGCAGCTTGACCGTATGCCCATCAAGCCAATCCAAAGTGCCCATCAAGCCAATCCAACTTGTGGGAGGGGGGAAGCATGGGGTGAAATATCTCCAGATTACGTCATCAAATTAACAGCCAGAATGCCAAAGGTCTGCAAAGCTGGAATTGCTGCAAAGGGAGTACCGCCGCTGCCGTTGATAGTACCCGGGGCTGATGGTGTTGGGGCAGCCTGGTGGTGATTCCCTCCGCAGGTAGGGAGGCCCTGGGACTTGGGAGGATGATGCTGGGGCACGCTGTGTGGGTAGCAGGACAGGCAGGATCGTCGGGGTTGCAGGGTACTTACTCAGATCACCATAGTAGTAGCAAGCAGGCGAGAAGAATTCGCAGGCACAGATGTTAAACCAAGTCTCTGGGTGCCGCTGCCTCCTGGGAGAACCCGTCCGGGTATGCCTCTTCCTATGGCCCTGTTTGGTGATCTGAAGGCCCTCCTCCATGCACAAATTGTTAATTGTTGACCCTTAGGGCGGCTTTGCACACTACGACATCGCAGGTGCGATGTCGGTGGGGTCAAATTGAAAGTGACGCACATCCGGCATCGCATGCGATATCGTAGTGTGTAAAGCCTTGATGATACGATTAACGAACGCAAAATCGTCGTAATCGTATCATCATTGCAGCGTCGGCGTAATTCATAATTACGCTGACGCGATGGTCCGATGTTGTTCCTCGTTCCTCCGGCAGCACACATCGCTGTGTGTGAAGCCGCAAGAGCGAGGAACATCTCCTACCGGCGTCACTGCGGCTTCCGTAGGATATGCGGAAGGAAGGAGCTGGGCAGGATGTTTACATCCTGCTCATCTCCGCCCCTCCGCTCCTATTGGCCGCCTGCCGTGTGACGTCGCTGTGAAGCCGCAAGACCCGCCCCCTTAGGAAGGAGGCGGGTCGCCGGCCAGAGCGACGGTCGCAGGGCAGGTGAGTGCGTGTGAAGCTGGCGTAGCGATAGTTTTCGCTACGCCAGCTATCACACGATATCGTACCTGCGACGGGGGCGGGCACTATCGCGTGCGACATCGCAGCATCGGCCTGCGATGTCGCAACGTGCAAAGCCCGCCTTAGGCTATGTGCCCACGGGAGCTTGCTCCTGCGGATTTTGCCACGGAAAACCTGCGGATTTATCTGAATTTTCTAGATAAATCCGCAGGTTTTAACAAGTACAGACACTCCCCATGTTATCCTAGGGGACATGTGGAGTGTCTGTGTCCATGCTGCGGAATGTGCGACTACGGAATATGCTGCGGATGTCCCGGAGCCTCACATAACTGCATGTCAATTATTCCTGCGGATTTACCTGCGGAAATCACGGCCCTCCACTATAGAGATAGAGGCCGGGACTTCCGCAGGTATGTGTCAGGGCTGAGAGGACTGGTAAGCCCAGGAGGTGGATCCACTGGACCGAGTACGCCACCAGGTGGCAGAGTACACGGCAGCCGGAGCACTGACGTGGCCGGGACGGTTATAACCGGGTCAGCAGGATCACGGAGTTCTATGGGATAATGCAGGAAACAGGCACAGGTACCCGGTAGCAACAGACAAACAGTCACAGGAGAGAGCACAAGGGGACCTGAGCATCTAGCTCTAAAGACAAGCTAAAGGACACGTTGATCAGGCCACGCCCCTATGGAAAGGCAAGTCTTATATACCCAGCACAGCCTCATGTCATTTCCTGCTGCAGGTGTGCTGGGCCTATAAGACCAGGAGAGTGGGCGCGGCCCGGTCCTATACAGAATCCTGAGGCCAATACTCAAAGTCAGACTCCTGAGACCAGGAGCATGACTCAGGGGAGCAGGAGCGGGAGCGGCAGCCATGACTGGTGGACACATGGATTGGATCAGTGGGTAAGGAGTGGTGCTGGGACACGGGGAGCGTGACAGTACCCCCCCCTCTAAGCCCCCCCCTCCGAGCACAGAATCCCAGGGGCACCCCGGATCGAGACACCGGATCGGGACCCAACGCAAAGGCGGGGAAGGACCGCTGACCCCGTACCGCCTTCTTAGCTGCACGGCGCTTAGCCGATCTCCCAGCAGTGGCAACGGGAAGAGGAGGACCGTCAGAAACAGGACTGGCAGCGTGGACAACCGGCCCGGGCGTCTCGGACCGGACACAGGACAGGGACTCATCCCCGGCAGCCGTTGGCATCAGAGTCTCAATCGTCAGGGACGGTGGAACGACGCTGGAGAGCGTCGTCACTTCCGGTTCTGGTGGCACCACAGGCACAAGTGCCAGGAGCTGTGGTACACCGCAGGACTGCGTCATATTCCCCTGTTCTTGTGCCATGATAGGGTCAGGTGCCAGGGGCTGTGGTACAACGCTGGATTGCGTCAGATTCTCCTCTTCTTGTGCCATGATAGGGTCAGGTGACAGGGACCGAGGAACAGGCTGTAGGCAGGTATCATGGCACGAGGGACTCCAGCGAGAGATTGCCCCAGAGCGCCAACTGATGTCAGGGTCATGTAGTCGCAGCCAGGGCAGACCCAGCAGGAGCGCAGGAGTCATTCTCGGGATGACGTAGAACGCAATAGTCTCAGTGTGCTGGGTACCAATACAAAGTCTCACGGGTTCGGTGGTGTACCGGACAGGTTCGTATAATTGTTTTCCGTCCACGGAGGCGAACCAGAGGGGTTTTGCAAGCGGGATGACCGGTATCCGATAACGATCCACGGTAGCTTGTCGGATGAAATTAGCCGCTGCTCCCGAATCAATGTGAGCCTCCGCCGTGAACTGGGTCTTCTCGGTCGTGACCTGGGCAGTCTGTGTAACCGGGACTGAAGGAAGTCCGGTACCAAGGGTGGCGGTTCCCACCATCCCTTGGACTTGGGGTCTACCTGGTCTCTCCGGGCAAGAGCGGAGCAGATGAGAACCGCTTCCGCAGTAGAAACACAGGCCCCGGGCGAGTCGCTCTGCGCGGCGTTGCTCGGCTTGGCTCAGCCGGTCTATTTGCATGGGTTCCGGGAACATGTCACAGGAGGGCAGGGGCAAAGGAGCGGTAGGCCTCTGCGGGGACAAGGCGTGACGGGGTGGTAGCTTCTCCCGGAATACCTCTTTGGTTCGCTCCTGGAAACGGAGGTCAATCCGGGTGGCTAAAGATATTAAGGCGTCCAAGGTGCGTGGAACGTCACGGCCAGCAAGCTCGTCTTTGACGCGGCCAGAGAGTCCTTCCCAAAAGGCCGCCGTCAAGGCCTCATTGTTCCAGCCCAGCTCAGAGGCGAGCGTGCGGAACTGGATGGCGTATTGGCCGACGGTCAGGGTCCCTTGGCGTAGCCGGAGGAGCGAAGAGGTCACCGTGGTGGCACGTCCGGGTTCATCGAATGTACCTCGGAAAGCGTGCAGGAATTCCCGGATGTCAGTGGTCACTGGATCCTCATTCTCCCACAGGGGGTTAATCCAGGCTAGAGCTTCGCCTTCCAAGTGTGACATCAGGAACGCCACTTTAGCCTGGTCTGAGACAAACAAATGAGGAAGTAACTTGAAATGCAGGGAGCACTGGTTCAAAAACCCCCGGCAGTTCTTGGGGTCCCCAGCATAGCGAGGCGGAGCAGCGAGGCGAAGTTGCGAGGTTGCGGAGACAGCAGGTTCAGATCCGGACGCCGTTTGCTGCGTGGACCGAGACGAGGCGGCAGTCTGTAATGTGTACAACCGGTGGTCCACAGACGTCAGGAACTTTAGTATGCGGTGTAAGGTGTCACGCTGTTGCACCAGTTCCTGGCGTAGTTCGGCCAGCTCAGATGTTTGTGCTCCAGCGGGATCCATGGCCTGATCAATCTGTCAGGGCTGAGAGGACTGGTAAGCCCAGGAGGTGGATCCACTGGACCGAGTACGCCACCAGGTGGCAGAGTACACGGCAGCCGGAGCACTGACGTGGCCGGGACGGTTATAACCGGGTCAGCAGGATCACGGAGTTCTATGGGATAATGCAGGAAACAGGCACAGGTACCCGGTAGCAACAGACAAACAGTCACAGGAGAGAGCACAAGGGGACCTGAGCATCTAGCTCTAAAGACAAGCTAAAGGACACGTTGATCAGGCCACGCCCCTATGGAAAGGCAAGTCTTATATACCCAGCACAGCCTCATGTCATTTCCTGCTGCAGGTGTGCTGGGCCTATAAGACCAGGAGAGTGGGCGCGGCCCGGTCCTATACAGAATCCTGAGGCCAATACTCAAAGTCAGACTCCTGAGACCAGGAGCATGACTCAGGGGAGCAGGAGCGGGAGCGGCAGCCATGACTGGTGGACACATGGATTGGATCAGTGGGTAAGGAGTGGTGCTGGGACACGGGGAGCGTGACAGTATGTCGCATGAATGTCCGCAGGTTTACCGCAACAATTCCGCTGGAATCCCACAGCTATGGATAGCTGCGGATTCCGGGGAGCTGCTGCAGTAAACCTGTGGCCGTAGCTGCGGATATATCCACAGGAGCAAGCTCCCGTAGGCACATAGCCTTAGGCTTGAAACCATCCAGGTCCCGCTCCCCAGTTATGTGGAGCAATGCCCTTGGCTGCAGGCACGTGGGATTTTCTGGCCGTTATTTGGGAACCCTATCCCCCTCGGTGTGCTGGCGCTGCCAATCTCTGGGCGCATGGGAGTAGAACATGAAGACTCTACTCGCTACAGGCTAATTGCCGGGTTGCATATAGCTTCACCCCAACCTAGGGTCCATGTACCCTGCCGTGCTCAGTCCTGGACTGGTTACTGGACCACCAATCCAGTCCACCGCGACCAGGTCTCTGACTCCTGTGGTCCCGGACCACCTGTCTGCAACCTAGCCGTCTTCTAGGGGCTACAACCCCTCCCTGGGAGCTCCAACTCCCTTTGACCTCTCCTCTTGAGAGTCACCACTTAAATCCATGCTTCTTCCTGAACTGTTTACTATATCCCTCCCACCATCCTGTTTAGCCCCTAGGTGGGCAGGCCCATTCCCAACTGGTCCTACTCACTGTGCTGGTGTGACGCCCCTGGACTATCAGGTCGTCACATGGTATTGCACAATCTGCCCTCCCGTGCAATATCCACCTCCTTCTTGGTTATGGGTCCCCAACTGTATGGTGTTGCCAACATCAGCTAATCAAAATCCTAGGTACACTCTGCACCACACCCACCAGACACACCAGTGGACGGCCTGAGTGGAATAGGGTCTCCCACTAGGGGGGCTGATTAGGGAAGGTCAGGAGTGTCAGGAACAAGGAAGTTGTAGTTTGGAAGTGAAGGAGAGAGGAGGTCAGGAGCAGGGCTCCTAAGTAGATCTAGGTGGCAGACGGTGGTCTGGGCCTAGAGGAGCTGGACCCCTGGTCACAGGGGATCGTGGCAAGGGGCACGGAACTGTCGAGGAGGACAGCCGCCGGCCTTGCACCATCACCGGGCTGGGACCAGGGCACGACAGGGTACGTGGACCCTAGGTCAGGGAGCAGCTTCAGGCAACCTGACAACTGACCCGACGTGAACGGAGCCTTTAAGATCCGCTCTCCACCCGCTCCAAAATCGGTGTACTAGCGCAACGAGGGGTTTAGGAGTTTCCACATAAACGATCCAGGAAATCCCAAGCGTGAACCCTGAGAGCAAGCTCCCACACTTAGCCATAGTGGGGAGCGGGACCCGGCAAGTTCCATACTACCGGGTCCAACAGAGAAGTAAACTTAGTGCCAGGAGCAGGCCCGGACTGACCATAGGGAAATTCTGGCAACTGCCAGATGGGCCGGTCCCTGTAGTGGGCCGGTGCCTGTAGTGGGCCGCTGTATCTGCAGTCACCGCCGCGCTCCTCAGCAGTGTGTGCATGCCGGGCACATTAGCTGCAGCGGGACCAGGAGGCAGCGCTGTGCTGTGCCGGCCCTTTTGCGTGCTGCTGTGCCGACCCGGTGTGCACTCACTGCTGAGGAGTGCGGCGGTGTCGGTGCCGGTGACCTCAGCTTCCGCCTTCCTGTTGAAATGTATTTGCATCTTTCAGGCGTAAATACATTTGAACAGTGCGCCGGGACTGGGCCATGCCCCTGACATGCAGCAACGTGATGAGATCAGCACCTTGCTGACGTCATCACAGTGCTGTGGGTACCACACAGGAGACATCAGGAAGCGGTAAGCGCTCCATGGAGGAGCTCGAAGATGGCAGGTTTATTTAATGGGGATGAGTGGGGAGGGACTGAGGACACATAACGGGGAACATTTGTGAAGGAACACAGCTTTGTGACAGGCAGAGGGGGAGTACTGTATTCTGAAGTGGGGGAGGCAGGAGTGTGTAGTGATGGGGTAGTGTAATTTGTGTGTGTAGGGGGTGATGGGGGTGCATTGTATTGTGTGAGGGAGGAGGGTAATGGGGGGTGCATTGTATTGTGTGTGCGTGTGTAGAGGGTAATGGGGGTGCATTGTATTGTGTGTGTGTGTAGTGTGTGATGGGGGGTGTATTGTACTGTGTGTCTGTGGGGGGTAATGGGGGTGCATTGTATTGTGTGTGTGTAATTGGGGTGTATTGTACTGTGTGTGTGTGTGTGTGGGGGGGGGTAATGGGGGTGTATTGTATTGTGTGTGTGTGTGTGTGTGTGTCGGGGGAGGGGTAATGGGGGTGCATTGTATTGTGTGTGTATGTGTGCGTGTGTGTGTGTGAGGGTAATGGGGGTGCATTGTATTGTGTGTGTGAGGGTAATGGGGGTGCATTATACTGTGTGTTTGGGGAGGGGTAATGGGGGTGCATTGTATTGTGTGTGTATGTGTGCGTGTGTGTGTGTGTGAGGGTAATGGGGGTGCATTGTATTGTGTGTGTGAGGGTAATGGGGGTGCATTATACTGTGTGTTTGTGTGAGGGTAATGGGAGTGTATTGTATTGTGTGTGTGTGAGGGGGAGGGTTAATGGGGGTGCATTGTATTGTGTGTGTGAGGGTAATGGGGGGTGCATTATATTGTGTGTGTGTGTGTGTGTGTGTGTGTCTGTGTGTGTGTGGGTGGGGAGGGGTAATGGGGTGCATTGTATTGTGTGTGTATGTGTGTGTGTGTGAGAGGGTAATGGGGGTGCATTGTATTGTGTGTGTGTGGGGGGGGAGGGGTAATGGGGGTGCATTGTATTGTGTGTGTGTGTGTGTGTGTGAGGGTAATGGGGGTGCATTGTATTGTGTGTGTGGGGAGGGGTAATGGGGGTGCATTGTATTGTGTGTGTTTGTGTGAGGATAATGGGGGTGATTGTATTGTGTGTGTGGGGGGGGGATAATGGGGGTGCATTATATTGTGTGTGTGTGTGAGATGGGGTGCGGAGTCATTAATCGAGGACTAATTAGTGGGATATCAGTGATATTAGTCCTGAACCTGACCGCAGAGGTACAATCCCCTGTAGTGACTGCAGCGCTTGTAGAGTGATTAGGACACAGGTATGTGGCGAAACAATCCACAAATCAGGGAAGCAAAGAGCAGAAAATACATCAAGGTCTGCTACACACTGCAAAAATGTGTCACATAGTGCCATACAGTGCTCACATAATGCCATACAGTGCTCACATAATGCCATACAGTACTCACATAATGCCATGCAGTACTCACATAGTGCCATACAGTGTCACATAATGCCATACAGTGCTCACATAGTGCCATACAGTACTCACATAGTGCCATACAGTGTCACATAGCGCCATACAGTGTCACATAGCGCCATACAGTGTCACATAGTGCCATACAGTGTCACATAGTGCCATACAGTACTCACATATACAAGTGCAGAAATATATTACACATTCACCACGCGAAAAGTGGGCCTGTGTACCCCCAAATGCCAGGGCTGAATTTTAGTCCCAGTCCGGCCCTGTGTTCAATTATACAACTATATAAGAGCAGCAAATAGCTGCAACCCTAAGGCTGTGTCCGCACTTTGCGTTTTCACATACGTTTCCGCAGCGTTTTGAGCTGCAGCGTTTTCATGCCAAAAGGCATGCGTTTTGATTTCCCATAATAGTCTATGGAAAAGGTTGATTTCCTGTCCACACTTTTTCAAAACGCTGCGTTTAATTTGCATATTTTGTGTCAAAAACCATGTGCAAAGAAGCAGCATGTCAGTTGTTTTTGCCATTTCTGCAGCGTTTTGCTAACATTGAAGTCAATGAGAAGTAGCAAAAAGCAACCAACATCAAAATTCCAGCGTTTTAGCTGCAGAAACACTGCGTTTTGGAATTCCAAAACGCATGCTTTTCTGACTTCAAAATAATGGAATAATATGTCCCTTTACACACACACACAGTCCGACAATTAAATTAATGAAAAATATAAATTTATTGCTATTTTACCGCTAAATAGTATAAAACCGCTATAATTCTATGAAATATATTTTCTTTATTATTTCAATAATGTGTTCCTTTATTTCCCCTTTTTTCGTTTGTTTGACTGTTTAAACTCTATTTAGCAGTGTCTTTATGTTCAAAACGCATCTTTCAAAACGCAATGGAAAAGCATGTAAAAAGCGCTAAAAACGCGGCTAAAACGTGGTAAATACACATGTGTTTTTAGCGCTATTTTGTGGTCAAAAGCAACTTTGGCAAAATCAATTACTGCCAGAGGGTGCGTTTTGAACTGCAAGTAGGACGACGCAAAGTGCGGACATAGCCTAAGGGTATGTGCGCACGTTGCTTTTTACCTGCTTTTTACCTGCTTTTTTGCTGCTTTTTGTTCTGCGCTGTTTAATGCCAAAATGGATGTGTTCTTCTATTCAAGCAAAGTCTATGGGAATTTGGGTTTCTTGTTCACACTATGTTGTTCAAAATGCTGCCTTTTTGTGGCAGAACTTTGGTCAAAAACTCAGCTTTGCAGTGCAAAACCCAATAGGCAAAAACAATTGACATGTTGCTTCTTTGAAAAGCTGAGTTTTTGACCAAAGTTCTGCCACAAAAAGGCAGCATTTTGAACAACATAGTGTGAACAAGAAACCCAAATTCCCATAGACTTTGCTTGAATAGAAGAACACATCCATTTTGGCATTAAACAGCGCAGAAGAAAAAGCAGCAAAAAAGCAGGTAAAAAGCAGGTAAAAAGCAACGTGCGCACATACCCTTAGAGAGGTAAGAGAAGCCTCCAGCAACAAGCAGGAAGCCCCCGCCCCTGTGACTAAGTTACGAACCATGTGGTGTCCATGACACCTCTCACCTAGCCATGTGACGGGTAAGAGGGCCCAGATCACCTCCGTTTGATATTTTATGCATCACAGAGACATGCAAACCATCATTATGTAGTATAATAATATTCGGGATATTCAGGATTTAGAATTAACGAGCCCAAATTAAAATTGAAACCTAGATTCATGCTCAAGTCCAAACCCAAATCCAAGCCTGACACTGGAGGATCAGGTATCCAGCTCTGTTAGGATCGCCTGGTAAACTATTACACCATGTGCAGAATTATTATGCAAGTTGTATTTTAGAGGATTTTTTTTATTATTGATCAATAACTATGTTCTCAACAACCCAAAAGACACATAAATATCAAAGCTTAATATTTTTGGAGGTTGGAGTGGGGTTATTTTAGATTCTGCTATCTTAGGCGCCCTTCACACGTAAGTGAAAAACCTCTGTGACCCGTGTTTATGGGCTACGTGTGTTCTCCGTGTGTTATCCGTGACAACACACGTAGAACAGGTACTTTCTACTCACCTGTCCCTGGCGTCGCTGTCCGTGGTGCTGATCTGCAGTCTCCGGTCCCGCAGACTCCCCGCTGCTGTCACTTCTGGCCGCAGTGAAGTGAATATTCAGTGAGCATAATGAGCGGCGGTCGGCAGCAAGTGACAGCAGCGGCAGAGACTGCAGGGCTGGAGAAGGTGAGTAAAGGTTTGTTTTTTTTCACGCAGACACATGTCTTTTCTCCTGTGCGTGTCACACGGACACATCCGTGTGGTCCGTTTGTGTTACGTGTGACACGTTTGCGTTCCATATGACACCCGTGATGCCGGAAAGAAAACGGACATGTCGGCGTGTGGAACACACGAACACACGTAAGTACGTGACGGACACACGTTCCGTGCCAAAATACTTACGTGTGTCCGAAACCATAGGAATACCTTGGTCTATGTGTGTACGTGTTTCCGGTACGTGAGAAAACTGTCAAACACGTACCGGAGGCACGTGCGTGTGAAAGGGGTCTTAGGAGAATATCTGTTTTTGCAGGTAATATATTACTGTGCAGAATTATTAGGCAACTTAATAAAAACCAAATATATTCCCAAATCACTTGTTTATTTTCACCAGGTAAACCAACATAACTGCACAAAATTTAGAAATAAACATTTATGACATGCAAAAACAAACCCAAAAACATTAGTGACCAATATAGCCACCTTTCTTTATGATGACACTCAACAGCCGACCATCCATAGATTCTGTCAGGTGCTGGATCTGTTTACGATCAACATTGTGCGTGCAGTAGACACCACAGCCTCCAGACACTGTTCCGAGAGATGTACTGTTTTCCTTCCCTGTAGATCTCACATTTTATGAGGGACCACAGGTTCTCTATGGGGTTCAGATCAGGTGAACAAGGGGACCATGTCATTATTTTTTCATGTTTTAGATCTTTACTGGCCAGCCACACTGTGCAGTAGTTGGATGCATATGATGGAGCATTGTCCTGCATGAAAATCATGTTTTTCTTGAACGATACTGACTTCTTCCTGTACCACTGCTTGAAGGAGTTGTCTTCCAGAAACTGGCAGGAGGTCTGGGAGTCGAGCTTCACTCCATCCTCAACCCGAAAAGGTCCCACAAGTTTATCTTTGATAATACCAGCCCATACCAGTACCCCACCTCCACCTTGCTGGCATCTGAGTCGGAGTGGAGCTCTCTGCCCTTCACTGATCCAGCCTCTGGCCCATCCATCTGGCCCATCAAGAGTCACTCTCATTTCATCAGTCCATAAAACCTTTGAAAAATCAGTCTTAATATATTTCTTGGCCCAGTCTTGACGTTTTATCTTATGTTTCTTGTTCAAAGGTGGTCTTTTTCAGTCTTCCTTACCTTGGCCATGTCCCTGAGTATGGCACACCTTGTGCTTTTTGATACTTCAGTAATGTTGCAGATCTGTACCGTGTTTCCCCGAACATAAGACCTCCCCCGAAAATAAGACCTAGCAGGAGTTTTCAGGGATGCTTAAATATAAGACATCCCCTGAAAATAAGACCTAGCTGCGGTCAATAATGAAGTGTCATGCAGTGGTGAAAAAGTTAAAGACACTGCAGGACACTTCATTATAGACAGCGGAGACCCCCTAAAGAAAGAAGAAAATAGACCCTCAATCATACTCACCAGACGCCAACCGGGAGCAGGTGAGCGCATCAGGGTCCTGCAGCGGAACACACACGCACACACACATCAGATCTCACACACACACACAAACACACACTACAGATCGCATACACACACTCACCCCATCCAGTGATATCGCTTGCTTCTCGGCGGCGATACTGTGCTGTGATCTTCCAGGACCTTGATCACATGGCCGGACGCATGTGACATCTCCAGATGTTGTGAGTGTGTGCGCGCGATTGTAGTGGTACGTGCGATATTGTGCGTGTGTGTGAGTGTATGCGATCGGATGTGTGCGTGTATGCTGTCTGATGTGTGACTGTGTGCGTATGCGATCGGATGTGTGAGTGTCGGCAGGACGCCGGAGGACGGCATGCAGCACAGCTGCTGGGAGCGCTCACAGGAGATCACAGGGATGAATGATTTGAAAGGGGCGTGTGTGTATGCTGTCTGATGTGAGTGTCAGCCAGACGCAGGAGAGCACAGCTACTGGGAGATCACAGGGAGCAATGATGTGGTGTGTGTGTGTGTGTGTCTAAATGAGTGTATGCTATCTGATGTGTGTGTGTGTGTGTGTGTCTATATGAGTGTATGCTATCTGATGTGTGTGTGTGTGTGTGTGTGTCTACCGGTATATGAGTGTATGCTATCTGATGTGTGTGTGTGTGTGTGTGTGTGTGTGTGTGTGTCTGTGTGTGTCTGTGTGTCTATATGAGTGTATGCTAGCTGATATATGTGTGTGAACTGAAGTATGTGTGTCGGCCAGACGCAAGGGAGGCGTGCAGCGTACCTGCTGGGAGATCACAGGAAGATCTGGGAGCCATACAGACGCCTGGGGCTGGTAAGTATGGCGATCCTGGGAAGGGGGGGTCTGCTTTTTGTGGGGGGTAAACTTACCCCCAACCATGTCTCCTCGAGGATAAGACACCCCCTGAAAATAAGACCTAGTGCTTTTTTTCAGGGCAAAAAAAAATATAAGACAGTGTCTTATTTTCGGGGAAACAGGATAATATGTCCAAACTAGTAGCAAATGGCATCTTGGCAGCCTCACGCTTGATTTTCCTCAATTCATGGGCAGTTATTTTGTGCCTTTTTTGCCCAACACGCTTCTTGCGACCCTGTTGACTATTTGCCATGAAACGCTTGATTGTTCGGTGATCAGTGATCACGCTTCAATAGTTCGGCAATTTCAACACTGCTGCATCCCTCTGCAAAACAACTCACAATTTTGGACTTTTCAGAGCCCGTCAAATCGCTCTTCTGACCCATTTTGCCAAAGCAAAGGAAGTTGCCTAAGGCTAAGAACGCACTTTGCGTTTTCACCTGCGTTTCTGCTGCTTTTTAGGTCCGTTTTGAGAAGCACCTTTTCCATGCCAAAAGGCATGCGTTTTGATTTTCCAGCAAAGTCAATGGAAAATGGTGATTTTCAGACCGCACTTTGCGTTTCTAAACGCTGTGTTTAATTTGCATATTTTGTGGCAAAAACCATGCGTTCAAAGAAGCAGCATGTCAGTTGTTTTTGCCATTTTGGGTGCGTTTTGCTAACATTGAAGTCAATGATATTTTTCAACTGGCTAACACGGTACCAAAACCTTTTTCTTTTAACTGAAGTCAATGAGAAATGGCAAAAACCAAGATTCCTTCAAATTCCTGCGTTTTACCTGCTTTTTATGTGCAAAAAAACATGCGTTTTGGACTTCCAAAATGCATGCTTTTTGGACATCAAAATAATGATTTGATATGTCCCTTTACACACACACATAATCCGACAATTAAATTTAAGAAAAATATGCATTTATTGCTATTTTAGCGATAAAATGTATAATACCGCTATAATTTTATGAAATATATCTATTTTCATTATTTTTCCCATTAATATAGATTTGATCCTTTTTTTTCTTTTTTTTCATTCTGTTTGACTGTTTAAACTTTATTTAGCAGTGTCTTGATGTTCAAAACGCATCTGTCAAAACGCAGGTGAAAAAGCATGTAAAAAGCGTTGAAAACGCATCTTAAACGCGGTAAATGCGCATGCGTTTTCAGCGCTAAAGTTCTCAAAAAGGCAACTTTGGTCAAATCAATTAAGCCCAAAACGTGCGTTTAGAACTGCAAGTAAGAGAACGCAAAGTGCGTTCTTAGCCTTATAATTAAACACACCTTTATATAGGGTGTTGATGTCATTACACCACACCCCTCCTCATTACAGAGATGCACATCATCTGATTTACTTAATTGGTAGTTGGCTCTCAAGCCTATACAGCTTGGAGTAGGACAACATGTATAAAAAGTATCATGTGATCAAAATACTCATTTGCCTAATAATTCTGCACACAGTGTAAGCTCTGGTATAATATGGGCCATCAATAAACATAAGAAAAACATAAGCGCAATGGAGTATCTCCCCAGGGGAAAGAAAAATAAGATGTCAGTGGATGTGATGAAGAAAAAAGGACCACCAATCTCTCCACAGCTTTCCAATTACCCCTGGTTGTGGCAATTCAGATCAATGGTGACCGGACTGTGGAGATCCTCTACTTTTCCGAGTCTGTACTTGTCGCCACTGCTCACTAGGTGGATGAGGTGCCGGCGTTTTCGGAGTCGGCCAGTCGGGTAAGTTAATCCTAGGCAATTCATAAGTCCCCAAGAAATTCGGGAGATCTACCAGGTCCCTGAGAGTTGCCGTTTTCACATTCTTCCTTGCTGTAAGCTGGAAAGGGTACCCCCATCTATATGTGATGTCCTTGTCTCGCAGAGCGGAAAGAAATGGTCTCAGAGCTCTGCGCAGTTGTAGGGTTCTGCAAGCTAGGTCCGGGAATACAATCAGAGGAGTCCCTTGATAGGAGCACGCCCCATTATATCTGCAGCTCTTAAGGATAGCTTCCTTCACTTTGTAGAAGATAATTCTACAGATTACATCTCTCAGGCATGCAGGATCAGATGGTTTAGGGCCCAGTACCCTATGGATCCGGTCTACGTCAATGTGCTGCTCTGGGTCTCTCTGAAGGAAACTGATAAAGTATTTTTGTGCCCAGGCGTCCAGCTGTGCTGGTTCCACTGATTCATGGAGCCCCCTAATACGCAGATTGTTGCAGCGGTGATGATTCTCTATATCATCCAAATGGGTTAAAATATCTTGCAGTTGTAAGGAATGTTCTGACAGCACTTGGTGATGTGTGTCCAACAGGGAAAAGATTTGTTTTTGAGCATCTTCTATGCCAGCCATCCTCTGACCCACTTGCTTAATTTCTGACTGTAGGTTAGATGTATCTTGTTTGTGTGATGCCTTTAACTCTCCCAGCAGAGAATCCATCTCCCTCCTTGTTAGTATAGCTCTGATATGTTCTTTCCATTCCCAAGGCTCATCCTCTCTTTGTGCTACATCTAGGACAGGGCTCCCATTCCCACCTTTCGTTTGGCGCTGAGGTCGGGGTCCCCCACCAGAACTCTGCCATTCATTAGTTGTATGAGGTTGCACTTGCTTGTTTGTGAGCTCTGTAGCAGCCCCCCCCCTGCAGTGGTTTTACTTGGAGCAGGTGAGCTGGGGTTTTGGTGATCTCTGACCAGAGCTTTTTGTGCAGCATGCTGTGGCTGTACGGTGGTCTCCCTGCCGGTCTCCGCTTGTGGGTTCTGGGGCGCAGGAGTCAGGGTAGTATCTGACCTACCGGTGTCAGCGTCCAGCTCATGTGAGGCCTCCTTGCTGTCCTGCTGCCGAACATGTTTTCCTGCCGGCGCCATCTTGGATTGTGAGCTACTGGTCGGCCACGCCATTTGTGAGCCAAAATAACGGATAATCCCGGCTCCTTCAACCTCTGCAGCTGCTCCCTCTGGTGTCCGCCTTCTTCTGCGTACCATCGCCCAGCTGTGGCACACAAATCTCGGTCTATGGATGTCTGTTTGTCACTGGGTAAGCGGGAGCTCCGTCTCCCTGCGTCCTATCCCGCCATCGGCTAGCTCCACCCCCCCTTAAGATTTATATTTTTAAAATATTTAGTAAACCATGATTCGTCTCCTTTACACTTCACAAATATTTGCTACTTAGTGTTGGTAGAGTATGTCACATAAAAGTTCAATAAAATACATTTCCATTTGTGGGTGTAATGTGAAAAAATGTGGAAAGTTCAAGGAGTATGAATACTGTTTTCAAGGTAGTTATAAAAAGAGACAGCACTCCAGGGAGACTGCACAAAAAAAGACAGACTTTAATTCTCCAGATATATAGCAACATTTCTGTCCGTATTTATATATTTATAGGACATTTATTTAGTTAAGGCTTACGATGCTGTACATTTTGTGATTTAAAGTCTCGGTTAACTTAGACGGGAACTGAGAGAGTTTCTTTTGAGCCGGAAGAAATAATGACGTCACTGTTTCTTCAGGCGCAGATGAAATGTGATCTCTAGAACCAATCAAGGACCTCTTCTGATGTCCCCCGCCAGAAGAGGAAGCACCTGCGAGGGACTCGGCACAGAACATGGAGGAGCAGCGCTAATCTTCTAGGTGAGTATGAGTTCTTTTTTATTTTGCATCGACCCTGGGCTCATTAGCATCTTCATGAAATGTAGTGGAAAAATCATTAAACTAAAATGTGTTAAACAAGTTGTTTGACATTTCAGCATTTGATCAAAATTATGTGTAAATATAAAAACAAATTAATGTAACTTGAAGCTCCTGGGTTCTAGTGTAAAACTTAACAGAGACCCATATGTGCCCTTAGGCCCCCGTGGAAAGGTGAAACTGATCCATCTGCATCCTATAACTACACCAACGATGTGATATACCGTACTTAGGGTTGAAATTCTTCTTTCTTTTTGCCAAAGTGTTGCATTTGCTTCCTGTCCATGTTTTGTCTCCGTGATGTTGATTTAGTAGATTAAATAACAGGGCCATGTGATCTTATATCCATACCTACCAATATTTTAGAGAACCAAGTCGGGATATTTAAGCCCCATCTGCGGGATGGCACAAGGCTGACTCCCAATGACCAAATACTGAAACCTGCCCTTTTTGTGGGTTGGTTTGCAAGATTGTTTTGGCAAAATTAGGCCTACCCGAAAATAAGCCATAGTAGGAATTTTTTTTTGTCAATTTTGAAGCAGGCTTTGTGGTTAGCACTGCAGCCTTGCAGCGCTGGAGTCCTGGGTTCTAGTCCCACTAAGGACACTATCTGCAAGGAGTTTGTATGTTCTCCCCGTGTTTGCGTGGGTTTCCTCCGGGGTCTCCGGTTTCCTCCCACACTCCAAAAACATACTGATAGGGAATTTAGATTGTGAGCCCCAATGGGGACAGTGTTGCTAATGTATGTAAAGCGCTATGGAATTAATAGCGCTATATAAATGAATAAATATTATTATTATTATTACTCCAAATATAACCCCTACTTGCATACTTAAACTAACAGTATCTTGAAATAGGTCTTGTGCAGCCATATTTCAGGATACATAGCTTTTATTGTCCCCTTGTGTTACTCTAAGCCCTGGTTTATTAAGAGAATGAATATTCACCCTCCTCTCCCATAATCCCGCCCACCGCTCTGAGTCTTGAATTGCTCCCGCACTCTGACTACTATATGATCAGCAAATATTTCAAAAGACTGACCTGCACATCCTACAAGTGTGTATAGGTGCCAGCTGAAAAAAACCTAGCAAATACAAAATGGATACAGCCGCACACTAAATGCCATCAATGTATAAGGGAACTCTGGTACTGCATTACTGCTATATGAGTATATTTAGTCTAGCTGCCCAGACATGGATGTTTTTAACCTAGATAGTGGCATTTTAGTTAGGGACCCGGAATATTGAGATTTACCTTGCCGTTTGGTTTCCGGGCTTACATGCATTGGCCAATTCATAAACTAAAAATCTCATTTTTTCATATAGCAGTAATGCAGTACCAGAGTTCCCTTATACATTGATGGCATTTAGTGTGCGGCTGAATCCATTTTGTATTTACTATATGATCAGTACTGCCAGCTCAATGATTACATCACAATCATTGGTATCTCTCCTCAGCTGAGAGTAAGGGTACCTTCACACTTTAGCGATGCAGCAGCGATCCGACCAGCGATCTGACCTTTACCTTAGTTACCAGCTCACACCGCTTAGCTTAGCGTGTCCAGGGAGCAGGAGCCGGCACTGGCAGCGTGAGAGCTGCGGAGGCTGGTAACGAAGGTAAATATCGGTTAACCACCTTGGTTACCCGATGTTTACCTTGGTTACAGCTTACCGCAGGCTGTCAGACGCCGGCTCCTGCTCCCTTCACATTCAGGATTGTTGCTCTCTCGCTGTCACACACAGCGATGTGTGCTTATCAGCGGGAGAGCAACAATAAAAAAACAAACCAGCACTGTGTGTAACGAGCAGCGATCTCACAGCAGGGGCCAGATCGCTGCTCAGTGTCACACACAGCGAGATCGCTAATGAGGTCACAAAAAACGTGACTCAGCAGCGATCTCAGTAGCGATCTCGCTGTGTGTGAAGTACCCCTAACAGTGTGTATGTCTATGCAGCTGTCACTCTCAGTTCAGGAGAGATTCCGTGGCTTGTGGTGCGATCCTTGGGCACTAATACAGCAGTCAAATATAAGACACCCCCTGAAAAAAAGCCCTAGCGCATATTTCAAAGCAGTAATGAATATAAGCTCCTGTTTTATTGTCGGGGAAACAGAGTATATTTGTCACGATTCCTCTTTGCAGAGCATCTTGCACACTGGGAGATGCTCTGCTTGAGAGTGCAGGCTTGCATGCTGGTTCTCGGAGGTGCTAATTGCTCAGGTGTTCCATCTTCTGGGCAATTGCTCTTCTTCGTTAATGAGCATGCTCTCCCAGAACCTTACCAGTCATACTTTCTAGTTCTGCAGTTGTGCTGTTGGCCTCTGTTCCTGCCCTTACTCTGATCTGTTTCCTGACCCTGGACTGTTGCTTGACTTCTCTCTGCCCGCTCCCTGTTCCTGACGTAACCTCCTGGCTTTTGACCTTGGACCGTTTCCTGACCACGTCTCAGTTTTCTTCCTGAATCCACTACATGCCTTCCCGGAATTCTGACCCTCAGATTGTGACCTGACTACGCCTCTGTGTACTCCCTATGTCCATACATGTCCTCCTGTTACCAAACCCCGGCTTTCCTGACTACTCTACCATTTGTACTACCCGTAAGAAATGACTAGCATCAAAATATAATTCAAAGTGGACAAAATATCAATGACTCTATGACACAGCCTCGATAAAGAATGGAGGGGAAGTTTAAAGGGAACCTGTCATTTAAAAAAAAAAAAGAAAACGTTATTAACCTGCAGATATGGGGTTAATCTGCAAGCTAACAGCCGCCACAGTGAGAGCCTGCTGCCGGGAAGAAAGGTTCTTTATTCCTTATGGCACGACAGCCTTAAGCTTTAAGTCATAAAGGTGGGCTGGCGCGGTTTCAGGCACTGCTCTGTGCATAGTAAACGTCATCTGTAACCGCGCCGCCGGCACTGACTAACAGCCGACTCTGTATTGCATCAGTGCAGAGCTGGGTGATCGGGGACTGAAACCCCGCTGGCGGAATAAAGATAATTTCCTCGCAGCAGCGGGGCTCTTAATGAGACAGCTGCACAGCCTCAAAACGCTAATAACCTGCAGATAAACCCCATATCTGCAGATTAATTACTTTTTTTTTACATGACAGGTCACCTTTTACAGTAAATATATTATATACTTTTCTTATAACTTATGTTTTGTTAGTTTGTTTTTATTCTAGAGCACATATAGTTTTAGTTACAGCAATATTTCTCCAGGGTTTCTGTCCTTAGTGTGTTATCAATATATCTTTTTACCCTGATTATAATCTTTCGGGATGTCAGTAACGTGTAAATGAGGTATTTGATACTGTTTTGCAACGCACAAAACTCAATAATAACACCAATGTCACCAAAATAAAAAAAAATACATCACCATCACAGAATATGCTTTTTAAGAAAAATAGGAAACAAGATGGTAACTGGCAACTAAAACATTTGATATTCAGCTTTTACAGAATTCTGTTACAAATATTATCAGAGGGAATTAGAGTAAATAGACGCACACACACCTTTGCCCTATACAGAACAATTTTACACATAAATTGCTATTTAAGGGCTTTAAACATAATTTTTCAATTAGGCTTCTACGATGGACGTAGACTGGTGGACACTTTTACCTGCGAGATCCAGTCAAGGTCTTGAACGTTGCAATAAATTGCTGATTTTATCGTCAACGTTGACAGGTCTATAATATGTAGGAACACATTCCATAGGCGGAAATCAGCTGCAATACAGTAATAACTTGTGTATGTATGTAAATGATACATGCTACATATATCATATTCGAGTAAAATAACAAGAAACATGCTGTATATCAGCCACTTTTATAAAAACAACTGCTAATATTATTCAGGAAGATGTAAGTACATTTTTTCTGCAAATTATCAGCAACATGGCATAAGATCATGGGTGCAGCTGCTTTTGTAAGCTTCTTGGTAGTTCCATTGAAGAACAGTACATTCGGGATCTGCCAAGATTGTGCTTAAAGCGGTTGTTCAGTCTAAAATGACATGTCTGGAGGTACTCACACATGTGACTGCAGACTTGTGAATCCTCACATCACGCGCACTGTGTGCTGTGCGTATTCTCCGACATTAGAGCCGGGAACGGCAGTCATGTGGCCACTAGCATGCTAGATGGAATCCTCACAGCACACATTTAATGCGATGTGAGGATTCACAAGTCTGCAGTCACACAAAGTGACTGCAGACTTGTAATTTAGATCAATTTAACCCCTTCACAACCAATTACATACCTACAGTTAGGTCCAGAAATATTTGGACAGTGACACAAGTTTTGTTATTTTAGCTGTTTACAAAAACATGTTCAGAAATACAATTATATATATAATATGGGCTGAAAGTGCACACTCCCAGCTGCAATATGAGAGTTTTCACATCCAAATCGGAGAAAGGGTTTAGGAATCATAGCTCTGTAATGCATAGCCTCCTCTTTTTCAAGGGACCAAAAGTAATTGGACAAGGGACTCTAAGGGCTGCAATTAACTCTGAAGGCGTCTCCCTCGTTAACCTGTAATCAATGAAGTAGTTAAAAGGTCTGGGGTTGATTACAGGTGTGTGGTTTTGCATTTGGAAGCTGTTGCTGTGACCAGACAACATGCGGTCTAAGGAACTCTCAATTAAGGTGAAGCAGAACATCCTGAGGCTGAAAAAAAAGAAAAAATCCATCAGAGAGATAGCAGACATGCTTGGAGTAGCAAAATCAACAGTCGGGTACATTCTGAGAAAAAAGGAATTGACTGGTGAGCTTGGGAACTCAAAAAGGCCTGGGCGTCCACGGATGACAACAGTGGTGGATGATCGCCGCATACTTTCTTTGGTGAAGAAGAACCCGTTCACAACATCAACTGAAGTCCAGAACACTCTCAGTGAAGTAGGTGTATCTGTCTCTAAGTCAACAGTAAAGAGAAGACTCCATGAAAGTAAATACAAAGGGTTCACATCTAGATGCAAACCATTCATCAATTCCAAAAATAGACAGGCCAGAGTTACATTTGCTGAAAAACACCTCATGAAGCCAGCTCAGTTCTGGAAAAGTATTCTATGGACAGATGAGACAAAGATCAACCTGTACCAGAATGATGGGAAGAAAAAAGTTTGGAGAAGAAAGGGAACGGCACATGATCCAAGGCACACCACATCCTCTGTAAAACATGGTGGAGGCAACGTGATGACATGGGCATGCATGGCTTTCAATGGCACTGGGTCACTTGTGTTTATTGATGACATAACAGCAGACAAGAGTAGCCGGATGAATTCTGAAGTGTACCAGGATATACTTTCAGCCCAGATTCAGCCAAATGCCGCAAAGTTGATCGGACGGCGCTTCATAGTACAGATGGACAATGACCCCAAGCATACAGCCAAAGCTACCCAGGAGTTCATGAGTGCAAAAAAGTGGAACATTCTGCAATGGCCAAGTCAATCACCAGATCTTAACCCAATTGAGCATGCATTTCACTTGCTCAAATCCAGACTTAAGACGGAAAGACCCACAAACAAGCAAGACCTGAAGGCTGCGGCTGTAAAGGCCTGGCAAAGCATTAAGAAGGAGGAAACCCAGCGTTTGGTGATGTCCATGGGTTCCAGACTTGAGGCAGTGATTGCTTCCAAAGGATTCGCAACAAAATATTGAAAATAAAAAATATTTTGTTTGGGTTTGGTTTATTTGTCCAATTACTTTTGACCTCCTAAAATGTGGAGTGTTTGTAAAGAAATGTGTACAATTCCTACAATTTCTATCAGATATTTTTGTTCAAACCTTCAAATTAAACGTTACAATCTGCACTTGAATTCTGTTGTAGAGGTTTCATTTCAAATCCAATGTGGTGGCATGCAGAGCCCAACTCGCGAAAATTGTGTCACTGTCCAAATATTTCTGGACCTAACTGTATATGTCATTGGTCGTGCCTGTCACTTTAATGCGAGCTCACGTGGCGAACCAACATTATTCCCCACACATGACAAAAAAAAATAAGCATAGCTGAGCCTCAGATCCTGAAAAATGAGAATGCTACGCGTCACGGAAAATGGCGACAAAAACGCTTTTTTTTTGCCAAATTTCTGAACTTTTTTTCACCACTTAGATAAAAACAAAACTATACATGTTTTGTATCCACAAACTCATACTGACCTGGGGAATCATATTACCATGTCAATTTTACCATATAGTGAATATGATAAATAAACAAATAAATAAAAACTGTGGAATTGCACTTTTTTTTGCAATTTCTCCACACCTAGATTTTTTTTCTCCATTTTCCAGTATAATATGGGGCAGAATGAATGGTGTCATTCAAAAGTACAACTTGTCCTGCAGAAAAACAAGCCCTCATATGGTTATTTTGATGGAAAAATAAGGTGTTATGGCTCTTGTAAGATGGGGAGGAAAAAATGAGAAACAGAAATTTGCCTGGAGGTGAAGGGGCAATCTCTTCCAAGTATGCTAGCTTTGGCCGAGGGTGTAGGTGTTTTTAATAGGCAAAGTAGGACACTCTAATTCAGTATACCTAATTCTTCTTTGCCTTGACATCATCTGTTAGGAGAGACTTGGGAGGCCCCAATATACATTAGATGGCCAACCAGTTACACGGAGATTGTGGACTTGGTTGACATTAACCAAATTTGTGTAGGGACCTTTACACAGATGACGCAACCAGTATGGTTGCCCTTAGAGATTTATTCCAATGAAACCAACACTACTAATACATATGATGCATTCTATGTATCAGGAAAAAAAAATATTGATGTATGACCTAGTGGGAAAATCTATATATTCTAGTTTGTGGTGGTCTCTCTTCATCCCTGTGACATCAGCTGCAGTGCTAAGTCTCTGTTATGCAATTTTTTCATTGATAATCACCAACTGGCAGGTCACTTGCTAATGTGTGTTTATTTGGTTGTAATGATCATCTGGTAGCAATAGGGCTTACACATACATGCTTTGCACGATCTACTGCAATTATTAGGTCCCAGCGGATTCATGGCCTTCACCACTGAACCCCATTATAAGGATGTGGACTTACACAGTGGCCCTGAGTTGAGTCCTTTGGCATGGCATTGCGCATTGGCATGTATGGTCAGGTCAGCAGGTCAGTAACCAGGAAAAAAGACGAGGGACAAAATCATAAAAGAGAAACATTAACAGTGAAGGGCTAGGGTTGGGAAAAAAAAGAAAAAACAGGCTGAACAGAATTTGCAAAGCAGAAGTGAGCCAAAGATAGTAAAACTATAACTGTCAGTGGGAAACTGAGACTCAGGAGTCTACGCGGAGATCAGCCCCACCTAGAGCTCAAAAACAAGGATAAATACTAATTTGTCAGTAAGTAAAGGTACCGTCACACTTAGCGACGCTCCAGCGATCCCACCAGCGATCTGACCTGGCAGGGATCGCTGGAGCATCGCTACATGGTCGCTGGTGAGCTGTCAATCAGGCAGATCTCCACAGCAATCAAAGATCAGCCACCAGCCACCAGAGTAACAACCATGTGCATGGTAACCATAGCACACATCAGGTTACTAGGCAAAGTGCTTTGCTTATAGTTACCCAATGTGAACCTTGCCTACGTGTGCAGGGAGCAGGGAGCCGGCTTCTAGAAGCTGCGGACGCTGGTAACCAAGGTAAATATCGGGTAACCAAGCAAAGAGCTTTGCTTGGTTACCCAATGTGTACCTTGGTTACCAGCGTCCGCAGAAGCCGGCTCCCTGCTCCCTGCACATTCAGATCGTTGCTCTCTCGCTGTCAAACACAAACAAACACAGCAATGTGTGCTTCACAGTGGAAGAGCAACGACCAAAAAATAATCCAGGACATTCAGCAACGACTGGCAACCTCACAGCAGGGGCCAGGTCGTTGCTGGATGTCACACACAGCGACATTGCAAGCAAGATCGCTGTTGCGTCACAAAAAACGTGACTCAGCAGCGATGTCGCTAGCGATGTCGCTTAGTGAGACGTGGCCTTAACCCTCAAGCTCTAGATTGAGTGGTACCACAAATCCCAATAGAAAAAAGAGGACAACCGTGCAGACACCTTGCGTCGCTGGCGACAGAAGTGGAAGCTAAGGGAACAGGTGCCGGTATGGATTTGACAAAGATGAGAATATATTCGTATGAAGCAACTGGCTCTTCTAGGAAAAGCATTTTGCTAATTTCTTTAAGAACAGAAGTGGTACTCTAATTTCTCCTCCGTGTTTTCTTGTTGCAATAAATCCTTTGATGCCCATGCATGTGTGACGCCCTGGGCAAGCCAGGGGTCACAGGTCATAACATCCCTACACCCCAGATAGGAACCCCGGGACAACCAACCCCCTACCCACGGAGGGGAGGACTAACATCTAGCTGCTCCATACCATCACTCCCGGGATCCCCATACAGAGCAGCGGTGGTGTCAACAAATCACCACAACCGTGGGTGGCGTCACGGACAATAAACTATCCCAAAAACCAATCCCCTTTCACTCACGGGCGAGGAGCGCCGCTCGAGTCCCCGGGATCCGGCCCATCGCTCGAGCCACCGAGCAGCGGCAGGCCACAGCAGCCGCAGTGCCAGCCGGACCCGAGCAGTGGGAGAGCGCGGCGTCCCCTCCTCCGCTCGCGACAACTTGGTGTCACGAACAGGATCTTACCGCTCTGCCGTTGGGTAGAGGTGCGCCTTGTTACCGCCGGAGGTGTCCGGCCGAAAAATTTCAGAAGCCGCCATCTTTGGCGCGAAAAGTTCCCGCTCGAGCGTCTTCTCGAGTAGCGGAGGCGCGAAGGCCAAGACCCCGCCCCGATAGAGGGGGGGCCGGAAAGAGGCTAAGGGGGACGGAAACAAGATGTCTGCGCCCGACGGAGCCGCTGGAGGAGTGGTGGTCGCAGCCGCAGTGGCACCCGTGGATGGGAATGGGCTTGCCCAGGTCCCGGCCGTGCTGGCAGGAGGTGACGCGGCCCCCGCTCTCGCTCAAGTGATGCCGTTCTCCTTGCCCTATGCGCCCGGAGCTACCTGGCTACCGCAGTATGACGGGAAACCTGATGCTTTACAGGTCTTCCGGAAAAAGCTTAATCCGTTGCTAGAACTGTACCCCCTGACTGATAAGCAACGTGCAGCGGTAGTTCTGGGCCAGCTAACCAGCGCAGCTGAGCAGGAGGTGGAGACCTGGGCCGAGGGGGACCAGTTCTCTGTAGCCACCATCTTTGAGAAGCTACAGACTGCCTTTGAGACCCTTACCAAAGCTGAGCTGAGGATGCAGTTTTACCAGTGCCGGCAACGGTCTGTGGATAGCATTCGGGACTATGCTTTACGTCTGCAAAACGCCCTCCGCACGCTAAAGCGGGTGGACACTATCAATGAGGCGGACAGCAACAAGATGTTAGTAGAGCAATTTGTGCAGGGGATGAGGTCCCCTGAGGATCGCAAACAACTCCGGCTGTGGGCCCTGGAACACCCTGATGTGGACTTTGCTGTGTTAAAGGAACGGGCCATTAAAGCACTGCAACCCCCAGCTTCAGAAATCTTGGAGCCAGCCCCATGGCCCATTGAGACGGCCCCCGTCGTGGTGGCCCCTGCCCTACCAGCCTCTCCAGTACCTACAGCTCCAAGCAGCACGATGGAAGAACTGGCTGCCCAGGTCCGCCGCATGGACGGAGACCTCGCCAAGATCCTCGCTGCACTCCAACCTTTGACCAGATCCCAGCCTCCAGCAAAGATACAGCTTGCCGACAGCCCTGAGGATGTTCCCTGGATGCAGCGGAGAAGTGCTAACAACTCGCGGAGCAGACCTCCAACCTGTTACAAGTGCAGTAAGCCTGGTCATTACTTCCGACAGTGCCCGTTAAACGAGCAACCCCTGGGGCCACGGGCCAATCCCCAGGCGTAGAACCCCGTGGCCCCCCAGACTGGCGGGACCGGTATATTGGGGCCCGGCCCATCATCCCCGTGGCTGTGGACGGCATACCGGTGATGGCTCTCTTGGACACTGGATCACAGGTAACCACCATACCATACACATTGTACCAGCGGTATTGGGGGACAGATGAGCTGGCACCCCCAGATACTAGTATAACACTGATTGCTGCTAATGGACTCCCATTGACCCAAGTGGGGTATAAACAAGTGGCTATGACAGTAGGGCGAGCTGAACTGCAACACCAGGGTATGATTGTGATCATGAATGAACCCAGTGATCATAACCCGAAGATAGTGCTAGGAACCAATGTGATGGAGCACTGTATGGGTGATGTGTTGGCCCTACTGCAACAGCTGGCCGCCACGGCGGCGGGGAGCCGACAGAGAGCTGTGCAGCGTGAGATCCGAGCCTTAATGTACCGCCAGCATGTAAACTCAACAGGAGGAGAGATTGGTGGAGTGAGAGTGATGGATGTTGCTCCGTTGATTGTGCCCCCTAGGAGTGAGATGATGATTTGGTGTAGGGCAGCAGTAGGGCCTCAGGGGCGTGACTACCCTGCCATGATGGAGCCCATGCCCTCCGAGCACTGGCCCACTGTAATGGCCGCCCGAGGGGTGGTAGATGTAAAGAAGGGGAGAGTGCCCGTGAGGGTGCTGAACTGCGGGGAGGAAGAAGTCAGGCTTCCCCGGTATGCCACCCTTGCCAAACTGCTCACCCTGGATCCCCACACCATCCACGAGGCAACTCCCCCAGTTTCCCCACCTACTACTAGCACTCCCCCGCCCCAAGGGGAGGTAAATGAGTGGCACCAACAGCTACACGTGGGCACTGACGATACCCATACACATCACAAAGCAGGGGTATACAGGGTGGTGCGGGAGTATGAGCAAGTTTTCAGCAAACATCCACTAGACTTTGGGCAGATCAAAGGGGTCCAACACCACATCCCCACCGGTGAGCACCCCCCTATCAAAGAGAGGTACAGGCCTATTCCCCCTGCGCATTACCAGTGTGCCAAAGATATGTTGAGGAACATGAAAGAGGCAGGGGTTATTTGGGACAGCTGTAGTCCCTGGGCTGCTCCGTTGGTACTGGTCAAGAAGAAGGATGGCACCATGCGGATGTGCGTGGACTACCGGAAGATTAATCAGATAACGCATAAAGATGCCTACCCACTGCCCCGTATTGAAGAGTCTTTGGCCGCATTGAGAACCGCAAATTACTTCTCTACCCTTGACCTCACCAGTGGGTACTGGCAAGTGGCAGTGGCCCCGGAGGACCGGGAGAAAACCACCTTCACCACCCCAATGGGGCTCTGTGAATTCAATAGTATGCTGTTTGGGCTGTGCAATGCCCCTGGAACCTTCCAACGGCTGATGGAGTGCTGTCTGGGACATCTAAACTTCGAGACCGTCCTGTTATACCTGGATGATGTGATCGTGTACTCTCAGACGTATGAAGCCCATCTGGAGCACCTAGCCGAGGTGTTCGCGTCCCTTGCCAAATACGGGATGAAGTTGAAGCCCTCTAAGTGTCACCTGCTGAAGCCCAGAGTGCAGTACCTGGGGCATGTGGTGAGTGCGGAAGGTGTCGCCCCCGACCCTGAGAAGATCACTGCCATCCGGGACTGGCCAAGACCAACCACCGTGAGGGAAATAAGGCAGTTTTTGGGTCTGGTGGGGTACTACCGATGCTTCATCAAGGGGTACACGAAGATGGCTGCCCCCATGCAAGACCTCCTCGTGGGACAGACCAAAGGTGGTAGACCCATCGGAGGCCCACTGGTGTGGGAAGACAGGCATGAGGAATCCTTCCGCCAGCTGAAAGCGGCCTTGACTGGAGAAGAGGTCCTAGCGTACCCTGACTACGGCTGCCCATTCATCCTCTACACAGACGCCAGCATTGTGGGTTTGGGGGCAGTCCTGTCCCAGGTCCAGGACGGAAAGGAGAAAGTGATTGCCTATGCTAGCCGAAAACTCCGGCCGACTGAAAGGAACCCTGAGAACTACAGCTCCTTCAAGCTCGAGCTCCTGGCACTGGTATGGGCTATCACCGAGCGGTTCCGCCACTACTTGGCCGCAGCAAAATTCACCACTTTCACGGATAACAATCCGTTGATTCACCTGGACACGGCCAAGCTGGGCGCGTTGGAGCAGCGGTGGGTGGCCAGACTAGCCAACTATGACTTCACAATCAAATACAGGGCCGGTCGTGTCAACATTAATGCTGATGCACTCTCGCGGATGCCCCACTTGTCAGAAGGAGGGTGCGAGGATGACGTCCTCGAAGAGATCGAGTTGCCTGCATTTCACCAGCCACCAATTGAGAAGGTACATGTCCACCAACAACGGGTGAACCTGGATCCGCTGCCCAGCCAGGAGTGGCAGGAAGTTCAAAATCAGGCGCCCGCTGTCCACCTAGTCAAGACCCTGGTGGAGCAAGGCGCTGCTGGGATGGATCCTGCCGCCCCAGCTGAAGCCCAACGCTTGTGGAAGGAACGGACCCGGCTGTATCTACATCAAGGGAAGTTGTACCGTGAGCTGATCAACCCGAAGACTCATGAGAAAATCCGCCAGTTGGTTATTCCCCAAGCTGATGTACCCACTGTTCTGCAGGCGTACCATGATGGTGCCGGACACTTCGGATGGAAGAAGCTGAAGATGCTGTTGAGGGAGCGGTTCTATTGGAGTGGGATGCGGGAGTCTGTGGAGGCCTGGTGTCGAGAGTGCGGTCCTTGTACGCTGAGGAGGAAGGACGAAGCTAGCCAGAAGGCACCCCTACGCCCGATCATTACACATCAACCGCTGGAGCTGGTCGCCTTGGACCATGTAAAGCTCACCCCCAGCCGAAGTGGGTACACTTACGCTCTGACCATAGTAGATCATTACTCCCGGTTCATGGTAGTTGTCCCGGTCAAAGACCTAACCGGCCGTACCGCCGCTAGAGCGTTCCAAGCTTACTTCTGTCGACCCCATGGATACCCTGAGAGGGTGCTTACTGACCAAGGCCCAGCCTTTGAAGCAGAGGTGTTCCATGAGTTCTGTCAGCTGTACGGCTGCAAGAAGATCCGGACCACACCTTACCATGCCCAGACCAACGGTATGTGTGAGAAGATGAACCATTTGGTCCTTGGTCTCCTCAAGACGTTGCCGCTGGAAGAGCGGAACCTGTGGCCAGAGAAGCTGCCTGACTTGGTTGATATGTACAACAATATCCCGTCTAGCTCAACGAAGTGCACCCTAGCATATCTGATGAGGGCTCAGCCCGGCCGACTGCCGGTGGACCTGGAAATGGGACTGGAAGCCCCAGAGACACTCCCCTCGACGGCTGAATGGGACACCCAGCGGAGGGTGCAGTACCGACAGATTCAGGAGTATGTGGAGAAGAATTTAAGTCGGAGTCGAGAACAACAGGAGCGGCGCTTCAATCAGAAGGCGTCTGCAGGCCCTTTCCAGCCTGGAGATCTGGTGTTAAAGCGGAAGAGGAAGACCCACAAGCTGGATGATCAATGGGAACAAACCCCATACGTCATACAGCCCACAGGATGGGAAGATGGGAAGGCCTACCAGATCAGTCGTGACCAAGGGGGCACTTTGGCCACGGTTTCTCGGGACCATCTGAAAAGGTGCCCACCAGCATTGAGGGCAACGCCTGAAGTACTGGTTCCTCCACCAGCAGAGAAGGCAAAAGAGGTGATCCACACTGTGATGAGTGACTTCCCAGCAGACTGGCCTACACAGAACGGCGCGGTGATTCTTCCGGTGATACTGTTCCCACAACCTGTGGATGAAGAAGTGATGGAGGCGGTCAACCGTGAGCCAGAACCAGTGCCAGTGCCCAGGGATGAACCTGTGCCTAGCTCCCCTATGCCTCTGCCTGCCCCACACGATAGCCGGGAGGAGGAACTGATTGTTCCCTCTGCCCCACTGCCTAGCCCCACTGACACCGGACCCCGGAGGTCCACCCGTCCCAACCTAGGTAGGCCCCCACGTAGGTACAGGGAAACCGTTCTTTAAAAGTAGGGACCAGAAGCATGTGTTGTGTGTTTAAAAGTTTAAAAGTTTTGAGAAAATGGAAAATGAGAAAATGATTACCGTGAAAGTAACCTGATTATCTGCAACCGTGATTTGGAAACTGGCCGTTGCCAGAACCGTTGTCCCCGTGGGGACCCCTTAGCTGCATAGAAACTTCTATGAACAGGCCCGAGAACTCGCAGGGCAACCACAAACGTTAAGTGGCTTGTAAATAAAAATCTGTTGTTGCAGCTACCGTAACCGCCTCCGGAGAGGCAGGTTGGAGGGAGGGACCGCAGTGGAGCAGGCTGGGGCCCAGCCACCACAGGAACCGGTGGCTACCCTCTGGAGGGGAAGGACAGATCCCGCTCGGGTAACTTGTGCTGGACTGGGGTCAAGGGGTGCTGCCTGGGTTTTAGGGGCAGCATCAGGGCCAGGTTACTTGGGTGGGAGAGAGCAGCAGCCGCAACCGTTTTAATGTTACCGTTTTGCAACGTTTAAGTACCGAACCTCCCGATGTGGGATGATGTTTTTCTATTTGTATGTGTGTTATTCTTTTTATATCTTTTCAGAAAATAAAACCGGTGTTGGACGGGCAGCCCGCGGACGGTCTGCATTTTGCTAAGGGGGAATGTGACGCCCTGGGCAAGCCAGGGGTCACAGGTCATAACACCACCACACCCTACACCCCAGATAGGAACACCAAGGCTAACCAAAAATCCTTGTTGCCTTCCTCCAGGCGCTGATGTTCATACCAGGGGGTGGGCCAGGCGGTTGGCTCCGCCCACCGAGGAGTTCACAGCCCTGGAGGCGGGAAAACCAGGCAGATGAGTTTAGGAGGAGGAAGTAGAAGGAAGTGGTAAAGGAGGACAGTGAGAGTAGTGACAGAAAAAGTGACAGTTTGTAAAGCCTGAAGCTGGTCCGGGTGTGTGCCCCGGACTGAGACAGCAAGGTCAGCAGACGGCGGTGACTGTCCGCAGGAGCGGCTGACCGGAGGTTGCCGAAAGGACCGCGGACGGGTGTTGGCCCAGCGGTACCGAAGCGGTATACAAAGTGAAGCCAGCACCAGTGGCAGGGGCCTTTCGGATCCCGGCAAGGCTAGGAGTCGCCATGAATTTGCCAAATCCGTTAGTGAAGGGGACCTCTTCTTCTCCCAACAACCAAGTCCCGATTGAAGGCAACAGTCCAACCGTTGGAGAGAGACAATGCCCCCGCCAGGGCACCAGTTTCTCAGGGCCAGCGCCTGTGGGCAAAGTAGGGCTCCTCCGGCCCATATCCAAGCCGGGGAGCGGGTTACCGGTGGGAACCCATCGTTACCAACATCATCTTAGGTGCAGGAAAAGGGACCGTCACCGTCAACTACTGGGGAAAAGCAAGTGCAGCCGTCCGTGGGAACCGTCTTTCCAGCCGTGTGTTTTACCGAGAACTGTGTCATCGTCTCAGGCTGAGTGAGTACCACAGTGCCGTGAGGCACAGCGCTGCCCCCGCGTCCCCACACCCCACCAAGCCCTGCATCGGCCCCGCCATCCCTCATCACCCACCTCATCACTGGGCCCCGGGACAACCAACCCCCTACCCACGGAGGGGAGGACTAACATCTAGCTGCTCCATACCATCACGCCCGGGATCCCCATACAGAGCAGCGGTGGTGTCAACAAATCACCACAACCGTGGGTGGCGTCACGGACAATAAACTATCCCAAAAACCAATCCCCTTTCACTCACGGGCGAGGAGCGCCGCTCGAGTCCCCGGGATCCGGCCCATCGCTCGAGCCACCGAGCAGCGGCAGGCCGCAGCAGCCGCAGTGCCAGCCGGACCCGAGCAATGGGAGAGCGCGGCGTCCCCTCCTCCGCTCGTGACACATGGAAGTTTAAACAGTTGGGCTTACCTATGTCACTGTGGTCAGGCAAGTCCATCCCGTCCTGGATGACAATTGTTTATGTGTCGCCCTGGGCAAGCCAGGGGACACAGATAACAACACCACTACACCCCACACTCCAGGTAGGCACACCTGCTAACCAGAAATCCTTGTTGCCTCCCTCCAGGAGTCTGTGATGCACACCAGGGGGTGGGCCAGGCGGTTGGCTCCGCCCACCAAGGAGCTCACAACTCTGGAGGCAGGAAGTTACCAGGCAGAAAGCTCAGGGACATGAAGGAGTGAACAGCAGATTAGCCCAGGCAGGGCTTGAGTAAAGGAGCAGAGTAGCCCAGGCAGGGGCTAGAGGAAACAACCAGAAGTGAAAGTGAAGGAAAGGAAAGTGGAAAAGGAGGAAAGCAAGAAGTGGTGACAGAGCAGAGAGAAGGAGAAGCCTGAGAGCCCAGCTGTGTGTAGGGCTAGAACAGCAAGGTCAGCGACGGCGGTGACTGTCCGGAGGGGGACCGTTTGGAAGTTCCTGGAAGGACCCCGTTGGCTGTGTGCCCGGTGGTCTGGAGCAGTGTTCCGAAGGACAGTCAGCACCAGGGCAGGGGCCTCTCGGACCCCGGCAAGGCTAGGAGTCGCCCAATTTGCCGAATCCGTCAGCGAAGGGGACGCAGATCCCCCAGCAACAAAGTCCCGATTGACGGCAACAGCCCGACCATTACCGGGGAGACACCGCCACCGCCAAGGCACCAGTTTCCCCAGGGCCAGCGCCTGCGGGCAAAGTGTAGAGCTCCTCCGGCCCAGATTGCAGTCGGGGAGCGGGTAACCGGAGGGAATCCACCGCTACCATCAGTCAAACAGGTGCAAGGAAGAGAGACGTCACCGTCACCTACCGGGAGTGCAGGTGCAACCGTCTGTGGGACCGTCCTACCAGCCGTTGGTTTACCGTACAAACTGTGTCCGTGTCTCAGGCTGAGTGAGTACCACAGTGCCGCAAGGCACAGCGCTGCCCCCGCGTCCCTGCGCCCTCCAGGCCCTACACTTCACATCTCTTCACCGGGCCCCGGGATCACCAACCCCTACCCACGGAGGGGCAACACAACACCTGGCTGCTCCCATCACCATCCCCGGGACCCTCACACTGAGCAGCGGTGGTGCCATCACCACAACCGTGGGTGGCGTCACGAACTATAATCCCAACAAACACCCCCTTTTCACTCACGGGCGAGGAGTGTCGCTCGAGACACCCCGGGATCCGGCCCGCAGCTCGAGCCACCAGGAGCAACTGCCGGACCCGAGCAGAAGGGGTGAGCGCGGTGTGCTGACACCCTCCTCCCCGCCCGCGACAACTTGGCGTCACGAACAGGATCTTACCGCTCTGCCGTCTGGTAGAGGTGCGCCTTGTTACCGCCGGAGGTATCGGGCAGAAAAATTTCAGAAGTCGCCATCTTTGGCGCGAAAAGTTCCCGCTCGAGCGTCTTCTCGAGCAGTGGAGGAGCGAAGGCCAAAACCCCGCCCCGAGAGAGGAGGGGCCAAAAAGAGCTAAGGGGGACGCGATGGCGGCTGGCCGCATGTAGCCGCGGCTGTACAGGCAGAGACGCCAGGACTCTGCAGACTGACTGGGTTCCTGGAAAACACAACTGCCGAGATGTCCGCCCCACCTAGTTCTGCAGAGACTACCGAGCCGGTGTCTGGAACCGCAGCATGGTTGAGAGCCCGGGCGGCGGGGATCTGCCGTCGCTACCAAAGTCAGATCGGCGGGCTGATGGAGCAGTGGGCCGCGGAGGTAGAGGCCCTGGTTGCTGTGGCGCGAGTGTATGGAGTGGAGGCCGTGATGGAGGAGCTGGAAAATGACCCACGCCCCTGTGTCCCCGAGGGACCGGTCGCTGCGGCTGAGGGACCCGGTCTACCCCTGGCTCCTGTGTTACCTCCGTCCTGCTCGCTCACGCGCTGCACCGCACCTGGCCCGTCGGGTGTGCCTCCCTATGTGACGGCAGCGGGGGCAGAAGATAGCGACTCCGGGCCTGACACCGAGTCTGTGTCGGAGGAGGAAGAGGGGGTCGCTGCCCTGCCTGGTCTGGAGGCCACCTACGTTCCCCGAGCCGGAGGCAACGGGTATCGGGCGATCCTTCCACGCCGTGCGTGCTATGCGCTGGAGGGGCTGGTGCCCATGTCCTTTCACCCCGAGCCGGGTGAGGAGGACGAAGATACCGAGTAGGGCAATGGAGGCCCGCAGCACCGTCCCCGTTGGGACCACCTGCTTGTTGTGTTGAAAAGTTTTGAAAGATGATATGAAAAGATGATGACCGAGAAGTCACCTGATTTATTTTGTTGATCTGCAACCGGCAGGAGCCGGCACCGTTGTCCCCGTGGGGACCGTTTAAAGTTAATGCATGGGAACTAGCCATGGACAAGCCCGTGAACTCTGCAGGGCAACCACAAACGTTAGTGGCTTGTAAATATGTTGGGTACCGTTACCGTTTCCGCAATGCCGCCTCCGGAGAGGCAGGTTGGAGGGAGGGCCCTGAGCAGAGCAGGCCAGGGCCCAGCCACCAAAGGGGACCGGTGGCTACCCTCTGGAGGGAAGGACAGATCCCGCTCGGGTGACTTGTGCTGGACTGTGGGTCAAGGGGTGCTGCCTGGGTTTTAGGGGCAGCATCAGGGCCAGGTTGCTTGGGTGGGAGAGAGCGGAAACCGTGACCGTACACCGTTGAAACGTTAAAAGTAAAATGTGCCTCCCGTCTTGGGAAGAGTTGATTGAAAATGCTTATGTTATGTTTAACCCTGTTATCCCCTTTTTACAGAAAAATAAAACCGGTGTAGGACGGCAGACCGCGGACGGTCTGCATTTTGCTAAGGGGGAATGTGTCGCCCTGGGCAAGCCAGGGGACACAGATAACAACACCACTACACCCCACACTCCAGGTAGGCACACCTGCTAACCAGAAATCCTTGTTGCCTCCCTCCAGGAGTCTGTGATGCACACCAGGGGGTGGGCCAGGCGGTTGGCTCCGCCCACCAAGGAGCTCACAACTCTGGAGGCAGGAAGTTACCAGGCAGAAAGCTCAGGGACATGAAGGAGTGAACAGCAGATTAGCCCAGGCAGGGCTTGAGTAAAGGAGCAGAGTAGCCCAGGCAGGGGCTAGAGGAAACAACCAGAAGTGAAAGTGAAGGAAAGGAAAGTGGAAAAGGAGGAAAGCAAGAAGTGGTGACAGAGCAGAGAGAAGGAGAAGCCTGAGAGCCCAGTTGTGTGTAGGGCTAGAACAGCAAGGTCAGCGACGGCGGTGACTGTCCGGAGGGGGACCGTTTGGAAGTTCCTGGAAGGACCCCGTTGGCTGTGTGCCCGGTGGTCTGGAGCAGTGTTCCGAAGGACAGTCAGCACCAGGGCAGGGGCCTCTCGGACCCCGGCAAGGCTAGGAGTCGCCCAATTTGCCGAATCCGTCAGCGAAGGGGACGCAGATCCCCCAGCAACAAAGTCCCGATTGACGGCAACAGCCCGACCATTACCGGGGAGACACCGCCACCGCCAAGGCACCAGTTTCCCCAGGGCCAGCGCCTGCGGGCAAAGTGTAGAGCTCCTCCGGCCCAGATTGCAGTCGGGGAGCGGGTAACCGGAGGGAATCCACCGCTACCATCAGTCAAACAGGTGCAAGGAAGAGAGACGTCACCGTCACCTACCGGGAGTGCAGGTGCAACCGTCTGTGGGACCGTCCTACCAGCCGTTGGTTTACCGTACAAACTGTGTCCGTGTCTCAGGCTGAGTGAGTACCACAGTGCCGCAAGGCACAGCGCTGCCCCCGCGTCCCTGCGCCCTCCAGGCCCTACACTTCACATCTCTTCACCGGGCCCCGGGATCACCAACCCCTACCCACGGAGGGGCAACACAACACCTGGCTGCTCCCATCACCATCCCCGGGACCCTCACACTGAGCAGCGGTGGTGCCATCACCACAACCGTGGGTGGCGTCACGAACTATAATCCCAACAAACACCCCCTTTTCACTCACGGGCGAGGAGTGTTGCTCGAGACACCCCGGGATCCGGCCCGCAGCTCGAGCCACCAGGAGCAACTGCCGGACCCGAGCAGAAGGGGTGAGCGCGGTGTGCTGACACCCTCCTCCCCGCCCGCGACAACTTGGCGTCACGAACAGGATCTTACCGCTCTGCCGTCTGGTAGAGGTGCGCCTTGTTACCGCCGGAGGTATCGGGCAGAAAAATTTCAGAAGTCGCCATCTTTGGCGCGAAAAGTTCCCGCTCGAGCGTCTTCTCGAGCAGTGGAGGAGCGAAGGCCAAAACCCCGCCCCGAGAGAGGAGGGGCCAAAAAGAGCTAAGGGGGACGCGATGGCGGCTGGCCGCATGTAGCCGCGGCTGTACAGGCAGAGACGCCAGGACTCTGCAGACTGACTGGGTTCCTGGAAAACACAACTGCCGAGATGTCCGCCCCACCTAGTTCTGCAGAGACTACCGAGCCGGTGTCTGGAACCGCAGCATGGTTGAGAGCCCGGGCGGCGGGGATCTGCCGTCGCTACCAAAGTCAGATCGGCGGGCTGATGGAGCAGTGGGCCGCGGAGGTAGAGGCCCTGGTTGCTGTGGCGCGAGTGTATGGAGTGGAGGCCGTGATGGAGGAGCTGGAAAATGACCCACGCCCCTGTGTCCCCGAGGGACCGGTCGCTGCGGCTGAGGGACCCGGTCTACCCCTGGCTCCTGTGTTACCTCCGTCCTGCTCGCTCACGCGCTGCACCGCACCTGGCCCGTCGGGTGTGCCTCCCTATGTGACGGCAGCGGGGGCAGAAGATAGCGACTCCGGGCCTGACACCGAGTCTGTGTCGGAGGAGGAAGAGGGGGTCGCTGCCCTGCCTGGTCTGGAGGCCACCTACGTTCCCCGAGCCGGAGGCAACGGGTATCGGGCGATCCTTCCACGCCGTGCGTGCTATGCGCTGGAGGGGCTGGTGCCCATGTCCTTTCACCCCGAGCCGGGTGAGGAGGACGAAGATACCGAGTAGGGCAATGGAGGCCCGCAGCACCGTCCCCGTTGGGACCACCTGCTTGTTGTGTTGAAAAGTTTTGAAAGATGATATGAAAAGATGATGACCGAGAAGTCACCTGATTTATTTTGTTGATCTGCAACCGGCAGGAGCCGGCACCGTTGTCCCCGTGGGGACCGTTTAAAGTTAATGCATGGGAACTAGCCATGGACAAGCCCGTGAACTCTGCAGGGCAACCACAAACGTTAGTGGCTTGTAAATATGTTGGGTACCGTTACCGTTTCCGCAATGCCGCCTCCGGAGAGGCAGGTTGGAGGGAGGGCCCTGAGCAGAGCAGGCCAGGGCCCAGCCACCAAAGGGGACCGGTGGCTACCCTCTGGAGGGAAGGACAGATCCCGCTCGGGTGACTTGTGCTGGACTGTGGGTCAAGGGGTGCTGCCTGGGTTTTAGGGGCAGCATCAGGGCCAGGTTGCTTGGGTGGGAGAGAGCGGAAACCGTGACCGTACACCGTTGAAACGTTAAAAGTAAAATGTGCCTCCCGTCTTGGGAAGAGTTGATTGAAAATGCTTATGTTATGTTTAACCCTGTTATCCCCTTTTTACAGAAAAATAAAACCGGTGTAGGACGGCAGACCGCGGACGGTCTGCATTTTGCTAAGGGGGAATGTGTCGCCCTGGGCAAGCCAGGGGACACAGATAACAACACCACTACACCCCACACTCCAGGTAGGCACACCTGCTAACCAGAAATCCTTGTTGCCTCCCTCCAGGAGTCTGTGATGCACACCAGGGGGTGGGCCAGGCGGTTGGCTCCGCCCACCAAGGAGCTCACAACTCTGGAGGCAGGAAGTTACCAGGCAGAAAGCTCAGGGACATGAAGGAGTGAACAGCAGATTAGCCCAGGCAGGGCTTGAGTAAAGGAGCAGAGTAGCCCAGGCAGGGGCTAGAGGAAACAACCAGAAGTGAAAGTGAAGGAAAGGAAAGTGGAAAAGGAGGAAAGCAAGAAGTGGTGACAGAGCAGAGAGAAGGAGAAGCCTGAGAGCCCAGCTGTGTGTAGGGCTAGAACAGCAAGGTCAGCGACGGCGGTGACTGTCCGGAGGGGGACCGTTTGGAAGTTCCTGGAAGGACCCCGTTGGCTGTGTGCCCGGTGGTCTGGAGCAGTGTTCCGAAGGACAGTCAGCACCAGGGCAGGGGCCTCTCGGACCCCGGCAAGGCTAGGAGTCGCCCAATTTGCCGAATCCGTCAGCGAAGGGGACGCAGATCCCCCAGCAACAAAGTCCCGATTGACGGCAACAGCCCGACCATTACCGGGGAGACACCGCCACCGCCAAGGCACCAGTTTCCCCAGGGCCAGCGCCTGCGGGCAAAGTGTAGAGCTCCTCCGGCCCAGATTGCAGTCGGGGAGCGGGTAACCGGAGGGAATCCACCGCTACCATCAGTCAAACAGGTGCAAGGAAGAGAGACGTCACCGTCACCTACCGGGAGTGCAGGTGCAACCGTCTGTGGGACCGTCCTACCAGCCGTTGGTTTACCGTACAAACTGTGTCCGTGTCTCAGGCTGAGTGAGTACCACAGTGCCGCAAGGCACAGCGCTGCCCCCGCGTCCCTGCGCCCTCCAGGCCCTACACTTCACATCTCTTCACCGGGCCCCGGGATCACCAACCCCTACCCACGGAGGGGCAACACAACACCTGGCTGCTCCCATCACCATCCCCGGGACCCTCACACTGAGCAGCGGTGGTGCCATCACCACAACCGTGGGTGGCGTCACGAACTATAATCCCAACAAACACCCCCTTTTCACTCACGGGCGAGGAGTGTCGCTCGAGACACCCCGGGATCCGGCCCGCAGCTCGAGCCACCAGGAGCAACTGCCGGACCCGAGCAGAAGGGGTGAGCGCGGTGTGCTGACACCCTCCTCCCCGCCCGCGACATTTACCCTATGACAGAAGGACACTTTCAGTAGGACAATGTGCCATGGCACAGGGGTAGCATAGTCATAAATTGGTTCCAGGAACATGACAAAAAGATTTCCTTTTTTACCTGGCTTTCATAGTACCCAGATATTAATGTATTAGAGCAGGCGTCCCTCGACCTGTGGCTCCGGAGCTACATGTGCCTTTTTGTATGGCTGATGACTTTCTGCCAATATGGTGTATTAGCTCCAGGTCTAGCAAACAGCTATGAATAGAAGATCTCCAGATGGTGACTTTTGTGAATTGCACCTCAGAGAAGAGCAAATCTGGATGCATATAGTGGTGGTGTGTAAAGCTGCTGTATTAGTGATCACCTGGCAGCTCTAATATGGTTACCATGGCCAAACTTAGTGCAAGTCTCTCTGCTTGCCATCCCAGGAGTTGCTCTGGCCTTCATCTTTTAACTGCTGTACAGGGATTGGGACTTAAACATGGGTCTCTGTGGTGAGACTACAGAATAAGCTGCTGGCCAGTGGTGCAGACTGGCTGCAGTGGTCAGGTACCAGGTCAAACCCAAGAGAGCAGCAAAGGTACAAAATCGTCAGGCAGGAGAAACGTCAATAACCAAGCCAAGGTCAAAACAAGGAACAATAGTACAAGAAGTAAACCAAACAGAAGTAAGCCATAGGAGCAGAAGACCACATCTGGCAGCTGCCAGCAGTAAGCTGGAAGCTTTAATAGGGTGTGGTGCTTTCCAATGGATTGAAGCCAGGAGCTGATAACTTCAGCTGCACAAAACACGCACCCGTACTGCTAGAATGGACAGCACTGCAGGTGCCAGCCACCCTAACCTTAGTAGCTGGACAGTGTCTGCGCTGTCAAGAACTTCTGGGTCCGACATCTCTTCTATTACCAGCGCTGAGCGATTACGATGTCACCTGGCGACAGAAGCAGTCGTTGCAGGAGCAGCCTCTTGTGCGGATCTGGCATAGGGAAAAAGAGCTATCAGATAATAATGCCAGGTTGTGAGTTTCTTGAAGCTGAATAAAATAGTTTGGTGACTGTGCTCGATGTGAAGATACTTAATAGGGTTAAGGTTGGAACCCTTGGATGTAAGTATACTGCCCGTAAGGGAGGGGGCATTAGATTTTGGTGTGCTTTCTGTGTGAAAGCTTTGCCTGTCAGTATATTGATATTGGGGGGCTCTGGTTTGCAACCGGCTCTCAAAGATAAATGTGGCCCATAAGCAAGGGCAGACATATCATTGGGTGGGTGGCATGGTGGCTCAGTGGTTAGCAGTGCAGCCTGAGCAGCGCAGGGGTCCTGGGTTCAAATCCCACCAAGGACAACATCTGCAATAGTTTGTATGTTTACCCTGTATTTGTGTGAGTTTCCTCCTGTTTCTCTGGTTGCCTCCCATGCTCCAAAGACATACTGATAGGAAATGTAGATTGTGATTTAGATTGCTCCAATGGGGACAGTGATTATGATGTCTGTGAAGTGTTATGGAATATGTTAGCTCTATATAAAAAAAAATGTTTTTATTTATTGGTACAACCTGTGGGGTTGCACAGTGGCTTAAAGGATAAGGGGGCCCATTTCTGTCTCCAAAGCAGGTAGAATTGTGCATTACGATGAGCTATTTGGCTGCAAAGGTCCCATGTATTGTTATTGCACAGGAGCCTTTTTCTGTCTGTGTCAACTAGTGCCCCTACACGCTGTGACATCGCTAGCATCGGCTAGTGATGTCGAGCGCGATAGCACCCGCCCCCGACGTACGGCCGATATTGTGTGATCGCTGCCGTAGCGAACATTATCACTACGGCAGCATCACACGTACTTACCTGCCCTGCGACGTCGCTCTGGCCGGCGATCCGCCTCCTTTCTAGGGGGGCGGTTCGTGCGGCATGACAGCGACGTCACACAGCAGGCGGCCAATAGAAGCGGAGGGGCGGAGATGAGCTGGACGTAACATCCCACCCACCTCCTTCCTTCCGCAGTGCCGGTGGAGGCAGGTGAGAAGATGTTCGTCGCTCCTGCGGTGTCACACCTAGCGATGTGTGCTGCCGCAGGAACGAGGAACAACATCGCTAATAAACAGAAAACGATTTTTTGTTTCAGGACGACCTCTCGGCGTTAAACGATTTTGACCAATTTTGCAATCGTTTAAGGTCGCTCATAAGTGTCACACGCTGCGATATCGTTAATGACGCCGGATGTGCGTCACAAACAACGTGACCCCAACGATAATTCATTAACGATATCGTAGCGTGTTGTGGCGCCCCTGAGGCTTCCGTCGCCACAGGTCATTGCACCCCATCCAGCGGTGTGATGCCCCATTCTGGGAGAGGAAGAGAGTGAACTCCGGTCCCCTGGTAAATCCACACTACACCCATTGTTAGGTACATACTGGGACCAGGGAAAGTGGCAGGCAACCCTCCCATGCTGCATGCTGAGAGGGGCCGTAAGACCCATCCCTGCTCCCATAGGGTGGTAGCTTAGCAACTGGGGAGGTGGGAGGAGCCATCTGAGAGCAGACACAGATAGGAAGGTCAAGGTTAGTCAGTCTACCTCAGGGAGTGAGAGAGTGAGCATGTAGTTGGAGGAGAAGAACGAGAGAAAGGAGGGAGGAGGAGGCCTGCTGGAGGCAGGCAAGGAGGAAAGAAAGAAAGAAAGAAAGAAGGAAAGAAGGAAAGAACGCTCCAAGTCAGTCAGGAGCAGAGAAACAGAAGGAGACGCTTCCTGGTGAAGACCCTGGGACCCAGAGGTCCAGGTGACACCACGTAGGAGACAGAAGGAGTCGCAGGGCCACGGGTAGTCCTAGAGGTACCACGGGCAGTCCTAGAGGTACCACGGAGAGGTCCTAGAGGCGCCACAGGTAGTTGTAGGCTACGGTGGCCTGTTCCACAATAACATCGGTGGAGGGATCAAGCTGCAACAGGGGACGGTCCCTAGAGACTGGAGGAGTGCAAAATCATCTCCAGACAGTAAAAACCGAGGCTCAGGGAAGGTTGTAGACTCCCAGGGCCAGAACCCATAGCAGACTTCCAGAAAAGGGGTAATCAGCCGACAGGTGACCCCCCAGCCTGGAGGCTGTAGTGGAGGCCAAGCCAGGTCCATCCTAACAAAGGCAAGGCTAAGGAAGACAGCAGAAGAAAGAGACACTAAGAGAACGGCACCGGCTTTTACTCTCTGAATCACCCAGAAACGGCGGAGGTCCCTGACAGTGGTCCCAGCAGTCCAAGGGTCCCTACAGCTGTGACAAGAAGTGTGAGTAAAGAACTTGAATTGCACCCCTTGGAGTGGTCTCTGTTATTACAGCTGCATAGACATTCACAAGCACCAACTGTGCCCCGGGCATTGCTCCACCTGTGGGGAGCAGTACCACCATTGCTGCCATAACATCATCCCGGTGGCCTCACACAGCAGCGGCGGCTTAATAGCCGCATACCACAGGTGGCGTCACGAACACAAACTTTATTCACCTAGCCACATATTCTACTGACACCCACCAGGGCCACGGAGCCGGGCCCAGCCACCACTGACTACCACCGGACTAGTCCGGCCCGGCACCGGGTGTCCCATAGCCCTGGGGTGGGCGAGTCAGTGTAAAGCCCGCTTAAGGTAAATTAGATTGGGGACCACTGCTTTATAGCATCTTTGGAATTATATAGAATGAGCTGTTCAGAGGATCTCAGTACTTAACTATACCTGGCATGCATCTTTTTTAATATATACATTTATAGATTTGCTAATGGTTTCTCTACAGTGCACTTGTTCTATTCATATGTATTTTTTTATGTATTTTCTCATCAGCTGAGCCCAAACTTGTAATTAACAAATCAACTAGTGAAAAAAAAATTGTGGCCACAAATACATTTTATGAAATTAAATCGTATGAATGTGTTTTCCCCTTTTGCTGGGCATTGATTGAATATTATCTGTGGTCATTTTGCTTCTCATTTGCAGGGTTCATAACAACAACTGATCTCCAGGAAGGGACTGGACTGATCAGACATCCACCAATATTAGAATTTTGGGTTGATACTGGTGCTTAGGGGAAGAGTGGTGCAGCGTTGCCTTCCTCGCTCCTGGCCCCTTCTGTATGCAGGCCTGCTGCCTCCCGTGGATGGAGGCGAATCTCAAATGAAAAAATAATACGATCATTCATTAAACAGAGGTGGTTTAACCTGCCATGTAGTAGTGTTCCTACTGAAAACCAGATCTCTTGTGACAAAATGTAAATAGAAAACTTAGATCATATGTGGAAGGGAGGTTTTTTTTTCCTCCTACAATACTTTATATTTATTTTTCCCTTATGGTAGGTAGCTTAGTGGATTTTGTCATCACCACTGAAAGTATTTTTCCAATGAGCACACTTATTTTTTCAGTTTTCTCAGACAAGCCTGGTCTGACTCGCATGTCACTGCATGTCTAGGTCATCCATTAAAATGTACAAATAATTTCTTCAAAAAAACCCCACTTAGATACACAATCAAAGGTCAAGTAACTGTTTTATTTTCGTAGCAATCAATTAGGCGCCTAATTTAATTAGGCAAAGATTTGTCAAGCTAGTTATCTAATGCCCATATCCCCAGAGGAAATAAAAAAAAGGAAAAATAAAGCACAGAATACTGGTGTATGACCTGTTTTATGTACTTGTCAGTCTTTTGTGATTTGACGTGTGTTAGGCTTCTCTTATATTTGTAGGGCAAAAAAAAAGAAAAAATTAGCGTGATATATAAAAATGTTACTTATGTTGGGCCCTTGGACATTTGCTTTAGCTAAAAAAAACCTCCATATTTTCGTAATCTGTAGTGATGAGAGAACTCGAACTGTAAAGTTTGGCGACTGTACCAAACAGCAAGGTGTTCGGATCCCGGACCCAGACTCAGACTTCTCTTTGAAGTCTATGTTACAGTTTGGGTTTAGCCACCTGGATAATAATAAAACAAAAAACAAAATAAAAGGGTTAGCTCTAAGAAAAAGCATACCAGAAATATCGGTTTTAAGGAAGAATATTGATAATAAAGAGGCATCATAAAGCGGTACATTGAATATGTGCAATATGTAGAGCGCAGCTGCTGGGACGCTGGGTGACTCCATACAAACGTTGATTTTTTTATTGCATTGTCATGAAGTTTACAACAGAAAGTATCCTTAGATGAATTCTGTTATATGTTATTAAATTACTGTACTTTACAGATTAATAATTGCAGCCAATTACATGCGCTGTTACTGTGGGTGGGAGTGTGGTCTACTGGCAGCCAATCATAGACGCCAGTGGGCGGGAGAAACAGTGAATATGTATGATCACTGATGAGAGGACCCGGAAGTAGTGTTACTGCCGCGGGGAGGCTCGGTAAGTATATTGCTCCTGCTTCATTCTTTTTTTCTCTTGGATTTAAGTGAAATTTAGGAGAAAAAAACTATATGAAATAAAAAACATATGAAGGTGACAATGGTATGCCACAAACTATGAGTGCATTATCATAGCTCAATACAACTCAGAGCTTTAAATTTAATGCGACATACCAATCTTTATTATTGATAACTAAAATAGAACATATTTAAAATGTGTAGGATTTTTAGCATAGGATATATTGGATATATTTAGGATATATTGGCTGCATTAACCATAAATATCATGTATAGATGCTGTAAATCAATGAAAATATCAAATTTATAAAAAAAAAAAAAAAAAAAGAGTAGTATTGTTACAAGTGTTTCACGGCCTGTTGTGATCTCGGAGGGCTCTAGGATCATAAGGTCACAGTGTATTGTTGATCGCAGATCCGCTTTAGTGCCCGCTCATCTTGAGTTGAAGCATATATAATTTCATCCATCCCTGAAGGAGTTAAGGTGCATTTCTATCCTGCAGAGATCTAAGAGGTGGTTGTAACCTCAGCTGCTGCCACTCCCTTCTGCTATAAATCTCAGCTCATCACTCCTCCCTATGCCAGCTATAGCTCATACCTATGCTGTCCATGTTGAAGGAGCTCATATCTGCATAGCTTTGGTGTCGTTTTTGTTGCAGCTGTGAAATTTCCTTCTGAAGACATCAAGGAGTGCTTTTTGTTGACTCTTTCCCCATCCGTTTGTCTTACCTTTGTTGTGTTGTCTTATTGCAGTGGCAAGACTAGTGTCTCGCTGGCCTTCACTAGTTAGGGTGAATTCAGAGCCAGCAAAGCCCTAGGCACGTGATGGCGTATGGGGGTGGGTGAAGAAACTGACTCGCCCACCCCAGGGCTATGGGACACCCGGTGCCGGGTCGGACTAGTCCGGGGGTCGTCAGTGGTGGCGGGGCCCGGCTCCATGGCCCTGGTGGGTGTCAGTTAAAATGGCTGGTGACTTGGGAGTAATTAAGGTTTTTATTTCGTGACGCCACCTGTGGTTTGCGGCTATTAAGCCGCCGCTGCTGTGTGAGGCCTCCGGGGCCTCCGGGGGGATGTTATGGCAGCAATGGTGGTACTGCTCCCCACAGGTGGAGCGGTGCCCCGGGGACACTGTTGGTGCTCGTGAGAGTCTATGGTGTTGTGTGGATAACACGGTGCAGGGCCGACAGGCAATGAAATAAACAGGCACAAACAACAGTCTCTTTACCTTCTCCTCTTTTACTTCACAAACGGTTAGTCCTGGGAGACCGTTACAGGTGGTAGAGGGCTCCGGCCGGCCTGGAAGTAACTGAGATGTCGTTTTGGCCAGATGAGTATGAGGCCTACTCCTGTTCTTTTCCTTACTGTGATAGGACCCTGCTCTCTGCATTTAGCAATGACCCTCTTGCTGCTGGGACCTGTGGTTCGTCCCTTTTTCTGTGTGGTAGGCTGCGCAGGCCCTCTCTGGTGCTTCTCTGCTGGAGTCCACACCGGGCCCTGGTGATGCAGCTGTACCTTCAGATTGCTTATGGGCCAGGTGCTTGCAGCTCTCCTGCCCTTCGGATTCGGCTACCAGGGAATGTTTTAGGCCCTGGTGGCCACAGACTCCGATGTCCGAGTCTCTTCTGTGCCTCTCTGCTCCCCCTGCTTCACTGGGCCAAGCTGCTCCAGCTCTAGGCCCCAGTTCCACAGGACAGCACTACTCTGCGTCTGCTTGCTCTGACTTCTCTCTACAGACTGAACACTAACTCCTCCCTCAGGCCAGACTTAAGGAATGCTCCCTGGAACTCCAGGTTCAGAGCTCCCCCTGCTGGCCTGAGGGAGAACTGCGTTGGATGTTAAACTTACTGGCCAATAGACCTCCCAATTACCTCCAGGCTCAGCATTAACCCTTTGGAGGGGCAATGCTGTTGTGGCGACCAGGTCCTGGGGCGCCACACTCCCCCTTAGTTAAACTCAGTACTCCCGGACTGAAGAAACAAAACAAAACATGTTACAACCTTAAACAACTATAAGAGTCCAGTGTGGCTCCCTGCCGGGTGTCCATTACACTGCTCCATGGGGGACCTGCCGCGATAAAACCCCCAACCTAGGCTCTGGGCGTGCGTCAGAGCATTGATTACCCCACTCTATGCACGCCGGACGGGTTTTTCTTCAGGGGTGCTGATCACACTGGTGCTAACTATGTACAGCTAGGTGTTGGCCACCCATAGTCCAGTGGCCCAATTGTCCATTTACTTAATCACCTAAGACAAAAAACATTTTATACAAGACATTTCAACTAACTATATACATTCTGTTAGGTATTTTACTTTCTATGTTCTATACCTTGGAGGGGGCTATCCCCGAGTGCTACGTTGGGACCGGCGTAGCTCTGGGGTTTGTCCCTGACTACTTGAAGTGTCTGCCCCCTCCGTGTTACTGGTAGGCCTAACCCTGACAGGTATGCGTGTTGGTTGCCTACGGGGTCTCAGATTCGCCAAGGGTACGACAGGTTCACCACTGGCAGGGGGTTGATTCTCCTGTTCTACTGCTGGCGTGTCATCTTGTGTTGGGACGGACAGTTCCTTGGGTGGATCTGGAACCTCTTCTGTCTCCGGCTCGACCAACTGCGGGAACGTCAAGACTGGTACCACTATGGCATTATTTATTCGGGTCCAAGTTTTGGGGAATTTGCCAATGATTGTTTGTATCATCTCTTCCTCTTTTTCTTGAATTTCTTCCACTTCTTTTTGGATTTTGCACCGCTCAGGGCATGCTTTCAGGCGGTCTCTAGAAACTGTTTGATAGGTCTTGCCTTCATCTTTGCTTATGAGGCATACCTTACTATTGTCAAAGTTGGAGGGAATAATGGTGTAGGGTTCATTCTCCCACTGATCATCTAATTTATGCGCCCTCTGCTTTTTCTTGAGGACCTGTTCTCCAGGTGCTAAGGGAGTTTCTGGGGCTGTTTGATTGTAGTTCTGCTCTTGTCTCGTTCTTGCTTGGGACAGGCTCTTTTCTACGCATTCCTGGACTTTGCGGTACTGCTGTTGCCGCTCTGTATCCCAATCTTCTATCTCTTGAACCGCTTCAGGTGACACAGTTCCCATCTCAAAGTCTACAGGTAACTTGCCAGGTCTTGCTCGCATCAAGTAAACAGGGCTGCAGTTGGTCGAGTTTACTGGGATATGGTTATACAGGTCTACCAGATCTGGTAACTTCTCTGGCCATTGGTTTCTTTCTTCCAGAGGTAGAGTCTTGAGCATATCAATAACCACATGGTTCATCTTCTCGCACAATCCATTGGTTTGGGGGGGTGGTACGGTGTTGTTCTGATTTTCTTACAGCCGTACATGTTACAGAACTCTTGGAACACTTCTGCCTCGAATACAGGACCTTGATCAGTCAGTATCCTTTCCGGATAACCGTGAGGTCGACAAAAGTATGCCTGAAATGCTCTAGCTGCTGTTCTGGCTGTCTGGTCTTTCACAGGCACTACTACCAGGAAACGAGAGTAATGGTCCACAATGGTAAGGGCGTACACATAGCCTGACCGGCTTGGTGTTAACTTCACGTGGTCCAGGGCCACCAACTCCAGGTGCTGCTTCCTGACAATTGGCTGTATGGGAGACCTCTGGCTGGCGTTATCCTTCCGCCTCAGGTTACACGGACCACAGTCTCGGCACCACTTCTCGACTGTCTTTCTCATGTGCACCCAGTAGAACCGATCGCGGAGTAGGGTCTCCAACTTCTTCCACCCGAAGTGTCCTGCTTTATCATGGTAAGGTGCTAGGACCATTGGAGCATCCCTCTGTGGGACCACTATCTGCCAGACGAGTTCATTCGTTCGCCAGTTGACATATCTCTTGCAGAGCTTGCCTTGGTAGGTGAACAGTCGTCCCCTCTCCTTCCACAGCTGCTGGGCTTCTTGTGGAGCGTCTGGACCGAGATGGGTCTCAGCTTGTGCTAGCTTTTCTTTGACCAATCGCATGGCCGGGTCACCGTTCTGTGTCTCTTCCCAATTATGGTGGAGTAATGGGTTGACCGAGACCTCGTGCTGGCTCGAGCGCTTCACTCCTACAGCATGCTCACACTGGGAAACACCTTGGTGATGGAAAGCCGGTAACTCTATCTCTTCGAGTTCATCCAGGTCTTCTCCAGACTTGGGTAAGTGAGGCATTCTGGACAGCGCATCAGCATTGTTATTCTTCTTGCCAGCCCGGTACTTGATGGTAAAGTCAAAGTTAGACAGCCGGGCCATCCATCGCTGCTCCAAAGCACCTAACTTGGCTGTTGCCAGATGTGTCAACGGGTTTGTTGTCCGTGAAGATGGTGAACTTGGCCGATGCCAGATAGTGCTTGAAGCGTTCAGTCACTGCCCAAACAATAGCGAGGAACTCCAGCTTGAAGGAACTGTAGTTTTCTGGATTCCTTCTGGATTCTGTGGGACGAAGCTTCCTACTGGCGTAAGCTATCACCTTCTCTCTGCCTCCCTGCACCTGGGACAGAACTGCTCCCAGTCCCACGTTGCTGGCGTCCGTGTACAGTACAAACGGCTGGCTGTAGTCAGGGTAGGCCAGAATTTCTTCTCCTGTGAGAGCCCCTTTCAGCCGGACAAAAGATGTTTCTATTTGGCTGTTCCATTCAAATGGAGGGCTTTGCTTCTTAGCCTTCTTTGGCTGGCCCACCAGGAGATCTTGAAGAGGCGCTGCTATCTTGGTGAAACCATCAATGAACCTTCGGTAGTAGCCCACCAGCCCAAGGAACTGCCGCACCTCCTTTACCGTGGTGGGTCTTGGCCAGTCCTTGATTACGGTGACTTTCTCCGGATCAGGTGCCACACCTTCTGCGCTGACCACATGACCCAGGTACTGTACCTTTGGCTTCAAGAGGTGACATTTGGACGGCTTTATCTTCAGGCCATACTCCGACAAGGACTTAAACACTTCTGCTAAGTGCCTCAGGTGGTCTTCGTAGGTCTTGGAGTAGACTATGACGTCATCCAGGTACAATAGCACGGTTTCAAAGTTGTGATGGCCCAAGCAGCACTCCATCAATCTCTGAAATGTCCCTGGGGCATTGCAGAGCCCGAATGGCATACAATTGAACTCGCAGAGACCCATTGGTGTCGTGAATGCAGTCTTCTCCTTGTCCGCCTCTGCCACGGGAACCTGCCAATACCCACTGGTGAGATCCAGGGTGGAGAAATAATTAGCTGATTTTAAGGCTGTTAGTGACTCCTCTATTCTGGGTAGTGGATAAACATCTTTATGTGTAATGCGGTTAATTTGTCTGTAATCTACGCACATTCTCATTGTACCATCTTTTTTCTTTACGAGCACTAGTGGAGCTGCCCAGGGGCTACAACTATCTCTGATAACCCCAGCCTCCTTCATTTCCCGTAACATTTCTTTGGCACGCTGATACTGTGCTGGGGGTACAGGGCGGTATCTCTCTTTAATGGGATGATGATCACCCGTGGGGATTTGATGTTTAACCCAAAATCTAGGGGGTGTTTGCTGAAGACCCGCTCGTACTCCTGTACCACCCGGTAAACCCCATGCTTTTGGTGTGAGGGGGTGGAGTCGGTGCCCACATGTAATTTTTGGCACCAGTCTTCCAGCTGTCCCTTGGAGCCATTGTCTTCCGCCTGGTCGGATGGGATCAAGGGTTCCACTGCTTTGATGGTATTGTTACTGACCATGTACAGTTTTGCTACAGTGGCGTACCGGGGCAATTTGGCTTCCTCCTCCCCACAATTCAGGACACGGACGGGCACTCTTCCCTTGCGGACGTCTGCTAACCCTCTGGCTATCAGGACTCCAGGCCTGCTGTCTGAATACACCGGTTCTACCAAGGCCTGGTAATCTTGACCCTTGAGGCCTATTGCTGCCCGACACCATATCAACATTTCACTTCTTGGAGGTATTGTAATGGGGAGAGGGTCACTTACCCTTACACTGCCAATTTCTCCTCCGGCCAGCTCTACCTGCTGCCTCCTCATCAGGGCTCTGATCTTCCTCTGTAGGGCACGCTGCTGCCCAGAGCTGGCATTTTCAGACGCCTGTTGCAACAAAATTATCACTTCGGCAATATAATTTTCCATCACGTTTGTACCAATGGTTAGCAGTGGGTTAGATTCTATGTGATCAATATCTACAATTATCATCCCCTGACATGGCAATTCTACCCGCCCCACTTTAATGGTTATTTCCTTATACCCAATTTGAGGCAAGGGCTGACCATTACTGGCTACAATTGTTAAATCATCATCTGGGCCATGGTCAATGTCTGAATCAGCCCAATATCTTTTGTACAGTTTATAAGGGATGGTTGTTACCTGGGACCCCGTATCCAGGAGGGCATTCAAAGGGATCCCATCCAGCACAATGTGAAGGACCGGTCGTCCTCCCACATACTTGCTGCGGCTGGGGTTTGAGCCGGGCTTCCTTACACCTGGGGGTTGGCTTCTGGCCCCAGGCTCGGCCCATTTAAAGGACAGTATCTTGCAATGTGGCCCGCCTGACTGCAGCGGCGGCAGATCGGTTGTCCAGTTGAATCATACCGGTCTGTGTCTTTTCCTCGGGTCCGCGGAATCCTCCTCTGTCGCATCCATGGGACGTCATCTGGGCTGGAGGCCAACTCGATTCTTGCAGGCGATGGGGTCACTTGTAGAGACTGCACGGTCTTGGCAAGGGCAGCTACAGTCTTGGTCAGCTCCTGGACCTGCTGTCTGAGCTCTGCAGTGGGATCCTTATCCAGGGACTGCGCCTCAGCCCCTGCAGCAGATCGTGTTGCAGGCACCACCCCATGGTACGTGATAGCAAGAGGCCGGAGGGGTACTGGGTCATTTGGTGTAGATTCTCTCAGTACCCGAATGGCCTGGTCCTTAAACTTTGCAAAGTCCAGAGCAGGGTTCTGCAGGACCATGATACGCAGCTGGGTCCTGTGGGCATCTGACAGGAGCCCCTCTATGAACTGCTCAGTTAGGAGTTTGTCTTCTTCACGTACACTCTCTGGGTCCACCTGTTTAATTGCTTTCAGGGCCTCCTGCAAGTTTAAGGCATAGTCCCTTATGCTGTCTGTGGCCCGTTGTTTGACCCAAAGAATCTCATCTTTATTTCTGCTGCGGTGCGGGTGTCAAAAGTACTCTTTAACTTGGCCAGTATCTGGGTTGCTGTCCCTTTATCTGTATCAGGCCAGGACTCCACTTCACGCTGGGCCGCGCCGGCTAGCTGTCCCATTAATATGCCCACCTTCTGGCTCTCAGTCAGCGGATACACTCTAAACAAGCTGTGCAGCCTTTCTCTGAAGTCGCTCAGGGTATGTGACTCCCCGGAGTACTGCGGCAGCCATTCTGCTCCCGGGATGTACGGCATTGTGATCGGCATTACCGGCGCTACAGCAGGGGCTGGGGCGACGGCGACTGGGATTACATCGGCCGGTGCTGCTGCGTCTTGAGCTATCACAGCCACCTGCTCTCCCTCTGTGTCGGACATCTTCCTCCCCCTTAGTGAACCTTACCAGGCTCCGTTCACTTTTCAAACTCCCTTCTGGGTCGCGCGGGGTTAACGGCGCTCTGCTCTGATGGCGCGCTCCCTTCGCGTTCTTTGTCAGGCACGCCCCCTTCTTCCTGCGCTCAGCGAGGCTAATGGCGGCGGCAGTTTGCAAACAGTAACACAGTCTTTTAAGCACAGTTTCTGCACAGTACCCGGTGGGACCGGGCACGAAATCCTGTTCGTGACGCCAAAGTTGACTCGCCCACCCCAGGGCTATGGGACACCCGGTGCTGGGTCGGACTAGTCTGGGGGTCGTCAGTGGTGGCGGGGCCCGGCTCCGTGGCCCTGGTGGGTGTCAGTTAAAATGGCTGGTGACTTGGGAGTAATTAAGGTTTTTATTTCGTGACGCCACCTGTGGTTTGCAGCTATTAAGCCGCCGCTGCTGTGTGAGGCCTCCGGGGTGATGTTATGGCAGCAATGGTGGTACTGCTCCCCACAGGTGGAGCGGTGCCCCGGGGACACTGTTGGTGCTCGTTAGAGTCTATGGTGTTGATTGGATAACACGGTGCAGGGCCGACAGGCAATGAAATAAACAGGCACAAACAACAGTCTCTTTACCTTCTCCTCTTTTACTTCACAAACGGTTATTCCTGGGAGACCGTTACAGGTGGTAGAGGGCTCCGGCCGGCCTGGAAGTAACTGAGATGTCGTTTTGGCCAGATGAGTATGAGGCCTACTCCTGTTCTTTTCCTTACTGTGATAGGACCCTGCTCTCTGCATTTAGCAATGGCCCTCTTGCTGCTGGGACCTGTGGTTCGTCCCTTTTTCTGTGTGGTAGGCTGCGCAGGCCCTCTCTGGTGCTTCTCTGCTGGAGTCCACACCGGGCCCTGGTGATGCAGCTGTACCTTCAGATTGCTTATGGGCCAGGTGCTTGCAGCTCTCCTGCCCTTCGGATTCGGCTACCAGGGAATGTTTTAGGCCCTGGTGGCCACAGACTCCGATGTCCGAGTCTCTTCTGTGCCTCTCTGCTCCCCCTGCTTCACTGGGCCAAGCTGCTCCAGCTCTAGGCCCCAGTTCCACAGGACAGCACTACTCTGCGTCTGCACTCTCTGCTTTCTCCTACAGACTGAACACTAACTCCTCCCTCAGGCCAGACTTAAGGAATGCTCCCTGGAACTCCAGGTTCAGAGCTCCCCCTGCTGGCCTGAGGGAGAACTGCGTTGGATGTTAAACTTACTGGCCAATAGACCTCCCAATTACCTCCAGGCTCAGCATTAACCCTTTGGAGGGGCAATGCTGTTGTGGCAACCAGGTCCTGGGGCGCCACAAAACCATCAAGGAACATTAGGAAGTGTAAAGATTAGCCTTTAGTGAGGGCTAGGAGGTGACCCCGCTCCCCTCTCCCTAGCTCCAGGTGCCTTCTGCTGCATTTGTACCCTGGTGTTCCCTCTGTGTTGTGCCGCTCACCGGAAGACCTCTCGTACCTGGCGTGACACATACAGTCACATCATGACAATACAATAGTATAAAATACAGATGATTTGGGAGTCTATGGAAAAAGGATCTGTTAACTGATTGCTATTTAGCCATCTGGTTTTCTTGCATTTGTAAAGGATCCATTTTTTTTCTCACAGGATCATTTTGAAATGGAAGAAAAATAGCAATCCCTTAACGAGTCCGTTTTCCATAGACCCCCCCCCCCCATGTTAAAAAAACAAATCCTGTGAACATCTATTTTTTTCAAAATGGAAAAGAAAGTTGTGTTTGCACAAATGTTTTGCCAACGGATTGCGTTGTAACGGATGATTACTGAACATGGGAACTTAGCCTTAGGCCTGAAACACACATCCATGAAACACGTGCGTGTTTGGTCCGTTTCCGTGTATACTGGAGACACGGCCAAACGTGCACCAATGTTACTATATCTCAGCGGTTACAATTGCGTTTTTGGTTATGTCCGTGAGTCCGTCTCCGTGATGCGTTTTTTGGTCCGTGTCTCACGCCAGCATGTCCGTTTTCTGCACGCAACACGCAGCACGGACCCAATGAAAGTCAATGGGTCTGTGCGCACGTCCGAGTGACACGGAAGCATCTCTGTTTGCTCCTTGTACGTTTTGTGCTTTTTTCATGTGATGTCGGTCTTTTTTCTTTTTCTGTTTCGTTCTCTCCCTCAGTCCGTCGGTCGGTCTCTATGTCTGTCGGTCGGTCTCTCTGTCTTATCTGTCCCTCTAGCTGTCTGTCGGTCAGTTCCCCCCCTCTCTCATACTTACCGTTCACCGATCCCCGGCGCCGCGCTGCACGGCTGTTATAATAACTCCGGCGGCTTTTACTATTTTGAAAAAGCCGGCCGCTCATTAATCAATCTCGTATTCCCTGCTTTCCCCGCCCACCGGCGCCTGTGATTGGTTGCAGTCACACACGCCCACCACGCTGAGTGACAGCTGTCTCACTGCACCCAATCACAGCAGCCGGTGGGCGTGTCTATACTGTGCTTTGAAATAAATAAATAATTAAAAAAACCGGCGTGCGGTCCCCCCCCATTTTAATACCAGCCAGATAAAGCCATACGGCTGAAGGCTGGTATTCTCAGGATGGGGAGCTCCACGTTATGGGGAGCCCCCCACCCTGACAATATCAGTCAGCAGCCGCCCAGAATTGCCGCATACATTATATGCGACAGTTCTGGGGCTGTACCCGGCTCTTCCCGATTTACCCTGGTGCGTTGGCAAATCGGGGTAATAAGGAGTTATTGGCAGCCCATAGCTGCCAATAAATCCTAGATTAATCATGTCAGGCGTCTCCCCGAGATACCTTCCATGATTAATCTGTAAATTACAGTTAAAAAACACACACACACGAAAAATCCATTATTAGAAATAAAAAACACTAACAAATTCCCTCATTACCAATTTATTAACCCCGACAAACCCTCCATGTCCAGCGTAATCCACGGACCTCCAGCGTCGCTTCCAGCTCTGCTGCATGGAGGTGACAGGAGCAGCAGAAGACACCGCCGCTCCGGTCACCTCCACGCAGCTAATGAGATGAGTAGCGCGATCAGCTGCTGTCAGTCAGGTAACTCGCGGCCACCGCTGGATCCAGCGGTGGCCGCGGGTAACCTCAGTGACAGCAGCTGATCGCGCTACTCATCTCATTAGCTGCGTGGAGGTGACCGGAGCGGCGGTGTCTTCTGCTGCTCCTGTCACCTCCATGCAGCAGAGCTGGAAGCGACGCTGGAGGTCCGTGGATTACGCTGGACATGGAGGGTTTGTCGGGGTTAATAAATTGGTAATGAGGGAATTTGTTAGTGTTTTTTATTTCTAATAAAGGATTTTTCGGGTGTGTGTGTTTTTTAACTGTAATTTACAGATTAATCATGGAAGGTATCTCGGGGAGACGCCTGACATGATTAATCTAGGATTTATTGGCAGCTATGGGCTGCCAATAACTCCTTATTACCCCGATTTGCCAACGCACCAGGGTAAATCGGGAAGAGCCGGGTACAGCCCCAGAACTGTCGCATATAATGTATGCGGCAATTCTGGGCGGCTGCTGACTGATATTGTCAGGGTGGGGGGCTCCCCATAACGTGGAGCTCCCCATCCTGAGAATACCAGCCTTCAGCCGTATGGCTTTATCTGGCTGGTATTAAAATGGGGGGGGACCGCACGCCGTTTTTTTTTAATTATTTATTTATTTATTTCACTGCACAGTATAGACACGCCCACCGGCTGCTGTGATTGGGTGCAGTGAGACAGCTGTCACTCAGCGTGGGGGCGTGTCTCACTGCAACCAATCACAGGCGCCGGTGGGCGGGGAAAGCAGGGAATACGAGATTGTTTAATGAGCGGCCGGCTTTTTCAAATTAGAAAAAGCCGCCGGAACAGTGTGAACGCCGTGCAGCGCCGGTGATCGGGGAACGGTGAGTATGAGAGAGGGGGGGACACTTCAGTCACTCGGGGGATTAGCGGTCACCGGTGAATCCTTCACAGGTGACCGCTAATCAGTACACGGCACAAAGACAGAGCCGCGGCATGACTATGAAGTCGGGTGAAGTTCACCCGAGTTCATTCTCATCCCGCTACTCTGTCTTCCGACATGTAGTAACGACATTTTGCATCACACACGTACATTTCACACGGACAACACACACACATGTCAGTTATTTCACTCACGCACACACGGACATTCCACACGCACATACGGCTAGCATACGGGATACACACGCAGGCCACACATACCATAAAAACGGACCTAAAAAACGGAAAACGGACCCGAAAAACGGCCCGTTTTACACGGACGTGGTTTTCACGGATGTGTGGCGGAGGCCTTATATTGAGGGAATAAATGCATGACATGAATAAATAATTGTAAAAAAAAATCTCAGAAATTAAATCTTACATCATACAGACTGATATAAAAAGAGAGAGGGCCCTGTCCTGAATTTTTAAGGGCCCCCTGTACATTAGACTAATATCAGCTGGACCCACCGGTATCAATGGGTTTCGCCGACAGTCTACTAATATATATGGGGGCACATACAGATGATTGTCGGTGGAGATTGGCATCTGACAATGGCTGATTTTGGACTGCCGATCCTTTTGTTCTCAAAGAGATAAGGCGCCGTTAGATGTGTCTGGCAATGGTTGTCTCAAAGACCACCCAAGAGCACTTGGCCAAGCGAACACTACTTTGTGTGGGAGAGTCAGGTGACATTAATGCTGGTCAAATGGTCGGCTGGCAGGTATGTGATTGTAAGGGGCTTTAACATAGCCATGCATATATTGTTTAGCTGACAAATGCAAAAGCATGCTTGGCGTCGCAGAGCATGCTTGTGTTCTTGTTTCCCACAAAAACAAAAGGATTGGACATTGAAAATCAACATGCCCGATGATGTTGCAGGAGAGTCAGGAGGTCTCCATACTAGTTAGATAATTGGTCAGTTTGGCTGACAGTGTTCTACTTTCTGTGGCCACCTTTGCAGCTTACAATGGAAAGAGGAAAGATGCCCTGTGTCATTATAAATCTCACCTTCTATTGGTACAGAAAATGTATTTGTCCACTTTTAATTGCAGAGTAACTTTTGTGTGTAATATGAAGTGATGAGCCAGTGGAGCCTCCGGCCTTGTAGTCGTGGCCTTTGTTGCGTCAAGGCTTACCCCTGACTCCATCACTACCTGAAGGTCGGGGACTGGCTTGGTGGGGCAGAGTGTGATGGTGCATTCGCCGGACGATGTACAAACGATCTTTAGACAAAGGGTGCTGGTAACAAACGACATCCTTTATTTGTACAACACGATCCGGCAGTAAAATCAGGCACTTTCGGTGGAGCTGGGGGCAGCCTGCGCTAACGCACCCTCTGGTGGGGATATGCCCGGGGTACTCCACTTCGCCGGGCTCCCACTCTTTGGTTTCATGCACACCGGACCCACACCAGTTGCTTCACACCCTGAGTTTTCGTTCCACACCTTACTCTCCGGCGCCCCCTGCTGGTCCCGCTCACACACTCTGCCCCTCGATGTTTTCACTCTTCCATCCCGGATCCAACTCCTCTCACACACACACACACACTCCCCTGTGATTCAGCCGGCTCCTCCTCCCCGGTGGCGACAGCCGTCCCACCCGGCCACTAGGGGTGCCCTATCACAATATACAATAAAAGTCAAACATTTTTATTAATTACAATTCCGGGTTATCTCAGCTCCCTCCTGTAGGGGGTATGCTCACCCACTACATGCCTCCCCTCTTAAAATCCGAGCCTCCCGGCAAGGCTCTATCTATAAACATATAAACTGTAAAAACAAACATATCATGGTGGTAACCTGCAGTCCAGTCCACCACAGGCGGCCCGTCCGAGAAAAGGGGCACCAGTCCAGCGCCCGGCAGCTTAGCAGCGCTCCCGGTCTTTGCTGGCGCCCGGAGGCTCAACAGCGCTCCCGGTCTTAAATGGCGCCCGGAGGCTCAACAGCGCTCCCGGTCTTAGATGGCGCCCGGAGGCTCAACAGCGCTCCCGGTCTTAGATGGCGTCCGGAGGCTCAACAGCGCTCCCGGTCTTTGATGGCGAGCAACAGGCATGTCAAACTTGTAACAACTGCAAACTCTTCGCCCTGCGGAGGAGTCCCTGACTCAGTCTGGCAGCGAACTCTCTCCGGGCTTTAACAACTGGAACATAAACCTCTGCCGGTCAATCAACAATACCGGTCTTCATACAAGCTGTCTGCGGTGGTCTACTCCGGAGGCCAGGACCGCTTCCATTCAGCCGCCTGGGCCTGGATGTAGGCGCCCAGGGACTGCCCAGGTTGGCGGCGTACCCTCCGGAAAGATACAGGAGCGAAAGGGGGCTCCGCTGGCGTGGCCTCATCGGTCCCCGGCGGGGGTGATGGGGTCGCTACCCGGGGTGGTTGAGGCACAGGTTGCGGCACGTCCAGGACGATTACCGGACGGTTGGTGACGCTTTGATTAACCGCCACCACCGGGGTACCCTTTTCCGGGTCAACGGTCGGGGCAGACTGCACCTCCGGTGTGACCGCCAAGGCGCGCCTGGAATGAGAGGCCTCTGTCGGCATCGGTTTTGGCTGGCTCCGGCGCCGTTCCTGGTGCTCCTCCCATTCCAGCTCCTGTTGCCATTGGGCCGCTTCCCGGGCGGTCGGCATCCGGGTCACTCCAACCGCGAACAGGCCGCGACTTCCCGCCTCGGGTAAGAACTGCACCTTCTCTCCCGGATAAAGTGTGTGGAGCCGCTTCGGTAGACCCTCTACGTCCAGGTGGACCCGATTATAAAAATAATCGTCTCCGGTACTCGCTTCACGGATAAACCCGTAGCCCTCCTGCTGGTTGAATTTCACCACTATACCAGTGGTGAATTGCAGGGCCAGCTCCTCACCGCCGGGACCGGACATCATTTCCCGGACGATGGTCTCCGCAAGCAGCCGCTCTTGGACGGGGTCTGGTACCGGAGACGGAGCCCTTGGGTACGGTATGGGAGACGGGGTTACAGGGTCCCAAAAGAAGCCCCGGTGATCTTGTTCCAGCCGCTCAGCAATCACTTCGGCCGGCTCCCGCACGGGGACAGATGGTGCTGCGGCTGTGGCGACGAGCTGAGGTGTCTCCAAGGAGGAATAAGTAATCCCCAGGGGCCGGTTCCCCACCGGTAGCTGGGTGGCATAAGTTGCCCGTACCTCCGTGGTAGTGCCTCCGGTTGTCGCGTCCCAGGTGGTCAGCCAGGTCACCTTCTCAGGACGTGCTGAGCCTCCTGGCCCGGTCGGAATGTCAAGCAGAGACGCTTCTGCTGCGGCAGCGTCTTTGGGACGCTCCCGGCCCAGGCTGGTCAGAGCCATGGCGGTGGCGAGATCCTGCTGTTGGCCGGAAGTCTCCATCACTTTCTCTTGCTGTGTCGCTAGAAATGGCGGCGGAGTCAATGCTGAGACTGGAGGAAGTGGAGGCGGGCCTATGTTTCCCGCTCTTGGACAGGCTCCACCCCCAGCCTCACACATCATCTTGACTCCTCCGCGGCGGTTCTTTTTTTTCTTTAAAATACCGCCCACTTCATATTTCTTTCTTCGTGCCCTGGGACTGGCGCCTCCCCTCTTTGGGCGGAGTACTCAGTACCTCTTCTTCGGCACCGACCAGCTCCAGGCTCTTCTTTTGGCGCCAATTTTCCGCGCCCTTTCTTCCTCAGTTTCACAGACGGCGGCCATTTTGCCGCCATCTTGTGCCCGGTCCAACGCCTTAGGCACTTCTTCCTCCCACCATGGGACGGGAAATCTTCTCTCATAGCCCGGATACGGTGCACTCGGCACCACTTGATCTCCGGCTTCTTGGGTTCCTGGCAGGGGAATCGCATCCTGCCAACTACGCCACATGAAGTGATGAGCCAGGGGAGCCTCCGGCCTTGTAGTCGTGGCCTTTGTTGCGTCAAGGCTTACCCCTGACTCCATCACTACCTGAAGGTCGGGGACTGGCTTGGTGGGGCAGAGTGTGATGGTGCATTCGCCGGACGATGTACAAACGATCTTTAGACAAAGGGTGCTGGTAACAAACGACATCCTTTATTTGTACAACACGATCCGGCAGTAAAATCAGGCACTTTCGGTTGAGCTGGGGGCAGCCTGCCCTAACGCACCCTCTGGTGGGGATATGCCCGGGGTACTCCACTTCGCCGGGCTCCCACTCTTTGGTTTCATGCACACCGGACCCACACCAGTTGCTTCACACCCTGAGGTTTCGTTCCACACCTTACTCTCCGGCGCCCCCTGCTGGTCCCGCTCACACACTCTGCCCCTCGATGTTTTCACTCTTCCATCCCGGATCCAACTCCTCTCACACACACACACACTCCCCTGTGATTCAGCCGGCTCCTCCTCCCCGGTGGCGACAGCCGTCCCACCCGGCCACTAGGGGTGCCCTATCACAATATACGATAAAAGTCAAACATTTTTATTAATTACAATTCCGGGTTATCTCAGCTCCCTCCTGTAGGGGGTATGCTCACCCACTACATAATATCTCATCCATGAGGTCTAATTGGTTATTTATAACACAACCCATGAGAAATAGACCTGTGTGGCAAGTAATTGACTATGGAGTCAACACTAAAAGGGTTGTCTTATGCTGCACTTGTGATGCTTCCTTTTATTAGGTCCTATCAGTGTGTTATAGTTCAGGTCCATCTAATGATCCTCCAGTTCTCTTGTGGCTGAGTTTGGCACTATCGATGGCGCAGAAAGATGTTTGAAGCAACTTTGAAAAAAAAACTTGGGTTGATGATCTTTAAAGAGGATCAACCACCAGGATTTTCCTATATAAACTAAAGTGAGTGCTATACTAGTGCTATCATGCTGATTCTATACATACCTTTAGTTGTGAGATCGGATGTATACTTTCTGAAATACAGGTAAGTAAAGATTGTGAAATGCACTGTTATTTGATGAGAAGTGCAACGGAATATCTAATAGGTGGGTCAGGATTTCCTAGCTATTCCCGCCCCTGTCTGCCTGCCTGTCCTTCCTCCCCTTGTCTCTGTTATTATAGGGGGAGGAAGGAGGTAGGTAGGACAGGGGGTAGGAAGGACAGGCAGGCAGACAGGAGCGGGAATAAATAGCAAAACCCGACCCACCTATTAGATATTCTGTGGCACCTATCATCAAATAACAGTGAATTTCACAAACTTTACTTGCCTATATTTCAGAAAGTATATGTGGCGCCCTGGACAAGCCAGGACGTCACAGGTACTACACCAACACACCCCACACTCCCGGTCAGGCACACCGAAGTCAGACAAAAACCTTTGTTGCCTTCCTCCAGGGGCTGATGTCCACACCAGGGCGTGGGCCAGGCGGTTGGTCCCGCCCACCGAGGAGTTCACAGTCCTGGAGGCGGGAAAAGCAGGCAGATAGAGTTTTGGAAGTGAAAGTGGAAGGAGGGAAGTAGCAGTTGAGTAGCCTGAAGTTGGTCCGGGTGTGTGGCCCGGACGGAACAGCAAGGTTGGCAGACGGTGGTGACCGTCTGCAGGAGAGGCCTATTGGAGCTAGCCGTAAGGACCGTGGACGGGCGGTGGCCCGGCGGTACCGGACCGGTACGCAAAGAGAAGCCAGCACCATCCGTCAGGGGCTTACGGACCCCGACAAGGCTAGGAGTCGCCGTGAATTTGTCAAATCCGTTAGCGAAGGGAACCTCCTGGGTTTCCCAGCAGCCAAGTCCCGACAGAAGGCAACCGTCCAACCAAGAGAGGGAAACACAGTCACCGTCAAGGCTAAAGTTCCCAGGGCCAGAGCCTGCGGGCAAAAGGGGCTCCCTCAGCACCCATCCAGGCTGGGGAGCGGGTTACCGGTGGGAACCCATTGGAACCGTACACACTACTCAGGTGCTGGGAAAGGCAGTCACCATCAACCTGACGGGAGGAGAAACACCGCAGCCGTCTGTGGGACCCATCCATCCAGCCGTTTGTTTTACCGGAGACTCTGTGTACATCATTGGCTGAGTGAGTACCACCGTGCCGTGCGGCACAGCGCTGCCCACGCGAACCTGCACCTCGCCAGGCCCCGTAACCCGCCTGCAATCCATCCCTGCCCCATCACCGGGCCCCGGGACAACCAACCCCCCTACCCACGGAGGGGAGAACTAACATCCAGGCTGCTCCCTGTCATCGCTCCCGGGATCCCCGTCCAGAGCAGCGGTGGTGTCACCAATCTCACCACAACTGTGGGTGGCGTCACGGACAATCTCAAATCCCCACAATCAATCCCCACCCTTTTCACTCACGAGCGAGGAATGCCGCTCGAGTGACCAGGATCCGGCCCATCGCTCAAGCCACCACCGAGCAGCAGCAGCAGCGGCCGGACCCGAGCAGTGAGAGAGCGCAGCGTCCCCTCCTCCGACCGCGACATATACATCCGATCTTACAACTAAAGGTATGTTTAGAATCAGCATGATAGTGCCAGTATAGCACTGGCTTTAGCTTATATAGGAAAATCTTGGCGGTGGGTCCTCTTTCATGAGTTAATTGGCATTAGTGGAAAAACTTTGCAACAAGTTTGAAGTTTAGTACTGGTTAACTGGACTTGATAGATAATTCCATGTGTTTAAAAAAAAATAAGGAGAGGAGTATTAAAAGCTAATAAATGGCCAAGTCTCTCGCGACTTTTTACCTCCATGGACAAAGGTACAGCCCTCTCTACCCTACATTTTCCTTCTATTTTTCCACCAAGCTCTGGGCATAGCATTCTACTCCCAAATGCTACCTCTTGGCCTCTTACGTGGCCTGCATGCACTGGATTTTTTTTTACTAGACAAAGGAACCTGCGGCACATTTTTAGTTCAAAGTGTAGGGCCAACCACAAAGATGTAAGAAAGTGTTGGACCCATACCAACTTCAATAAACATGTAAACAAGGAGGAACAACGGAGTTTTGAGGTATAAGAATTAAAATACAATTTTATTATGACAAAGTATCTAAAAATTACATACAAAATAGCAAATAGCACATGACACAACTTAAATAAGTATGTGAAGAGTTAAATATACAATTATGGAAGTATGGTGGGTGGGCAAGCATAAGTGACTGAATATACACCCTTGTCCTGACACAACCTATATCACAGTAGTCTCTGGATTAACAAATTACCAGTATTAGGACATTGGGGAAAGGTTAACATAGCAGGATATACCTAAGGCGCCAGTGACAGCAGCTTGCCGGTGGAGAAGGAGCTCCGCGTGGAGGACCTGACGTACGTTTCGCAAGGAATTATGGTCGCTTATTCATGGGTGAAATTTTTTTGTCTAATGTCTAGCCAACATAGCATTCCAAAAGGGTCCCTCTCACATTTAAAAATTAATTTGCAGATCCTGTTATATTGGTCTATGGTTTCCTAACATTGAATCATTGTTTGTCTCAGCCTGACAGCCAACTGCCTACTGTACTTTTTTTGCCACCAGTCTTTTTGTAAATCCACCATTCCCTTGAGTCAGTTCAATCTGCATCAACACAACTGATCTCCGGATCCAGGTAGACCTTGTGTCACAGTCCAGTGCCAATTTTACAGCCACAATGTTGAATATCCTTAGCAAAATATTTATCACATGACTATCATGTGAATATGCCCAAGTGCTAATGCTGTAAAGCCAATAACATGTGTATATCGCTCCTTGTGGTATGAATCAATAGCTTAGTTTGATTTAGCCTAGGACCTCCAATGTAACTTAGTACTTGTTCGACATCCAAAATTCCAGCTTACTGACATATTACACCAGCCTGTTTGAAAACCGACTCCCATGCCGTCAGTTGGAAAAGTTCATACGGCATGGAGCTTGAGAATTCCGCTCTACGCATTCTTCTTTATAGGCTAAGCAGTCTGTGTCTTTTCCAAAAGGCAAATTGCTTCTGTTGGACTCATGCCTACAGCCTAGAGATTACTGTCAAATGCAGGTCACAAACTGCTGCTTTACTTAACGGTCTTATGGTATGTAACAACCAGCATCTAAAATGAACACATGGTCCAAAATAGTCTCTTGGGTTGGTTATTTCTCATGGGTCATCTATCACTGCTCACCACAGCCTGACACTGAGCACTTGGATGCATCACTATATCTAAGTAGGACAATTTACATAAAAAGTAGCATCTCTGATTGCAGCTGACAGGTGTTGAATAAATGCAATAGAGAAACTTAAGTAGCATTTGAGATTGATTGTGGCTATTCATAACACAGATCCTATTGCGTTTGTAGAAAAGCAAAGAGCAGAACACATTATGGAAGGAGCAGAAAGAAGGTAAAGGAACTTAAGTCTCTGGCGCCAGGGATAGTCCTTGGCAATAAACCAGTAAGCAAAGTTCTGGAAGCTTAACCTTTAAGCGCTACTGAAAATATATGGCAGGGTGATCAGACCGGGCTCTGACAATGTGTTTAAGGGCTTGGTAAAGTGAAATGACACAGGCATGTGCCCGGCTGGTACAGTCCTACCTCCAAATTATAGCACCGTAGAATGGCAGATACAAAAGTAAATGGCACTTGATATATAGCAGTCTCCTTAAGATAAACGGTGTCCTGCAAAGTTGTAATAATGCTAAATGAAGAGGGGCAAATGCCTCAAATAAATCACCTGCCGAATTGGCAATCAAAAATAACATGCTAGATGAGATCAAGTGGACCTCCTCTTCATTAGTCCTATGGGATCAATAGAAGCACTGAGTGTGTAAGTATAACATGTTCCTGGAAAAATCCTTTTCCTAAAACAAGTAGCAATTACATAATCAGGTGTAGACAGAAAAAAGGGAATAGTGAGCTGTACATTAGAAGTGGAGGGAGCATGCAAAATTTAAATAAAGGGCCATTGTGGTCCTATATATAGAGCAAGCAAGTAGAGGCCCTGTTGAAGCGTGCATTCAGTTGCACAAAATGGCCGCCGTCATGGCGTCCCCCATTCCTCCCTTCTGCCTTACCTTTGAGTTTTGATAGATTTAAGAATAAAGGTTGTGATTTTTCTAATGGTGAGCGCCGCATTTTTCTCTCCATTCTGTGCATAAACTGAGAGGGAAGAAGGGTCACAACCTCAAACTCACCTGTGACTGATCCCTGAGCTCCCTCACATCCATAGACCATCCTGTGCACCATCACGTGCTTAGGCCCTGACTAGTGAGTAGGTCAGCGAGACACTAGTCCCGCTAATACAATAAAACAACACAAGGAAAGTAAAGGGGTGGGGAAAAAACACAACAGAACACTCCTTGGTTTCTTCAGCAGGAACCTTCACATCTGCAACTGAAATGACACTTCAGCTACTCCAAAGACAGGCTCTTTCCAAGTGGTCAGTATAAAGATTCTATTACCGGCATGGAGTAAAGCCAGGAGTGGGAAAGTAGAGGGAAGGGCATGATGTCAAGATGGTGCAGCTGTGATTAAGGCTTTGAGTAATATCAGAAAGACTAGAGCCATTAACCCTTTCAGCATCAAATGAAAGTAAATCCGCTCCAACACAAGATGTAACCTGCGGACGCGAGACTCTCATAATAGGGACACTGCCAAAGGTGTTTGTCAGTGTCTTTCTTTGCCCTAGCTATTGAAAACACATTTATTGAAAGATAGCTGTCTGTCAAATAAATGTTTATCTGACAGCAATCCCATGTGAACATCTAGTTTTAGGCTAATGTGACCCTAATTCAAGATAATGGGGCCAACCTCAACGCACTTGTTTGGTAGGAATAAAAATTAAATGTTAAATCGTCTTTTCTTTTCGCATCTGTTTAGACTCTAAAGATCCCTGTACATTAGAGGAAAGTTGACAGAACCTGCTGATTGTGTCTGTGATTGTGTATGGGGTCTTTAGAAAGCAGACATTATACATTATTTCTTATTCCCCCTGACAGAATGTAATTGAAATTTCAATGCTAATTTTTTTTGTTCTCTGAAAAGATAAACCTTTAACAGATAAGTCTCCGCTGCCACTGAAATACATGAATGCCAATCCAGTGCAGAGCTGTCATATTTATGGGATAGTCAGTAGAGATAGCTATTGGACAAACATTCTTTCACCTTAAAAAGAATCTGTAACCAGATTTGTGTTACTCTATCGAGCTGCATAATACAAGGGCAGAGATCCTGATTCCAGCAATGTATCATTTAATGGGCTGCTTACTGCAGTTTTGTTAAAATCACAGTTTTTTCTCCTGCAGTTCCACCAGTTCTCAGAATGCTGAGTTCTGTAAAAACCCACCCACACCACTGATCAGAACCTCTGTGTGTTCAGTGTGCAGAGGCAGAAAGCTGCCAATTAGTGATGGGGCAGGTTTATACAGAGCTAACGATTACGGGGGACTACATGGCAGCAGGTTTACTAGTCCTCTAGTGAAAATCTCTAGCTGATAAAAAAAGCGAGTTTATGAAAACTGCAGCAAGTGACACATCGTTGAAATCAGGGTCTCTGTCTCCGTGTTAAACTGTATACCTTTACCCATAAATATATCTAACCAGCTTATGGCTAATCTCAGACCAAAATTCATAGGCGTAAATGGCCAATTGATTTGACTAAAATCTGTCTAATCTTCCGTAGACTTGATCTGATGGGATTGAATATGTTGTCTGCCAAGCACATGGATTGTGGTGTATGAACAGCATTTGAAAGATATTTAACAGAGAATTCCATTATCTATAATAGGATTTAATTTTAGTACAAACATAAAAGCTGAGACCTGGTTCCAGCCTGGCAAAATATTTGTGGATGTAAATGACCACTGACACCAATGTCTATAAAATTAGTCCGGTCATAAATATGTGTTAACACCCAGATTTTACTTTTTTCCGCTTATTTTTTGATCTCCTTCTTCCGAGAGCTGTAGCTTTTTTATTTTTCCATCAATGTTGCCATATAAGGGTTTTGTTTTTGCGGGACGAGTTGTACTTTTGAGTGAATCCATTAGTTTTACCATATAGTCTACTAGAAAACAGCAAAAAAATTCCAAGTGTGGAAACACTGCAAAAAAGTGCGACTGTCCGAATGTTTTTGGGATATTCCGTGTTCACTATATGGTAAATCTGATGTGTCAATATCATGCATCAGGTCGGTACGAGTTCGTAAACACCAAACATGTAAAAGTTTACATTTATCTAAGGGGTTAAAAAAAATTCACAACTTTGTCCAAAAAATGGCACACTTTTTTGCGCCATTTTCTGCAATCCGTAGCGTTCTCATTTTTCGGTATCTGGGGCTTGGTGACAGCTTATTTGTTGCTTCTCGAGCTGACGTTTTTAACGGTACCATTTTTACGCTGATGCTACTATTTGATGGCCTGTTATCGCATCTTGTGCAAAATATGCGGCAACCAAAAACCGTAATTTTGGCGCTTGGACTTATTTTGCAGCTATGCCGTTTACCGATTAGATTAATTGATTTTATATTTTGATAAATTGGGCATTTCTGAACACGGCGATACCAAATGTGTGTATATTTTGTAAACCCTTTAATTTTTAATGGCGCTAATGGGTGGTTAGTTAAACTTTTAGGGCTTTATTTTTTTTTAGATTTTTAAAACTTTTTTTTTTACTTTTTTATTATTTTACTAGTCCCTTTATAAGGATAAGCAGTCTGATCGCTTGTTCCTTTCTGTAGATCACAACTGCACAGCTGAGATCTGCAGAAAAGCTGCTCTCCTCTCACACACTGCGTTCTGCCGGGTGTAACAGGAAGTGAGTCATGATAGCTACAGGAGTCATCAAATAAGCCTGTGCTACCATGACAATTATCGGATCCACGTGATCATGTCACGTGACGTCCGATAGCGCCAGGTAAGTGAATACTTACTGCGGCGCGCTGTTTCATCTCACCGTCATATTTTGACAGAGAGATGCAAGGGGTTAACAGGTGGCAAGTGCCATCTTTTTTGCACTAATATGCTGGGGTGGTAGTGTGCGGGTCTCTGATGCTAATAAGCTGAATAAGCTTATCAAGAAGGCAAGCTCTGCTGTTAGCTGCAATCTGGACTCTTTTGAGGAGGTAGTGGAGAGAAGAACTCTGAAAAACTGTATGGCGATTATGAATAATAATGCACATCCATTATATGAGCTATTCATGAGACAGAAGAGACCTTCAGTAACCGGCTAATCCTTCTGAGGTGTAAGAAGGAAAAATATAGGAGATCATTTGTGCCAACTGCTATGGCAATGTACAACAATAACATTAGTGTTAAATCATCAAGGTGAATGTCTACTTTATTTTTTCTACTTTCAGTTCACCCGCTGTGTATGTCCTAATCTAATGTATAATGTTCTTCTGTTGACTCTACTGTCTTGTCAATTATGTAATTCATGTTATGATTTAAGTTGTGCTGCTGTGATACCATAATTTCTCACGGGATCAATAAAGTTTATCGTATCGTATCGTAGGTTCGAGTGGGTCCCGGACTCACTGGTGCCTGATAGCCGCACATGTCAGCTGTTCAAATTAACTGACATGTGAATGGATCGCTGCCGGCTGTCCGCGGCAGCTGGTGGAGATTAACCTGACACGATCCATGATGTACCCAGTACGTCATGTGTTGTGAAGAGGTTAAGACTTCTTCCCATGGCCATGTTAGGGCACCAATGGAGGTGCCTGGGCCTTACTGTACTCATGATTACATATAGGCAAATACTGAAGTTTTTTTTGTAGAAAGAGGATGGATCTGGCACTAGTTTCCATAAAATCTTGCCGGATCCTTCCTCTTTTTATTTACCTCCAGCGGACACAGCTACTTTCCATTGCACGGATGGGTAAGCTGACCATTTTTCTACCTGAAGTTTTTTTGTGGTTGATTCTGTACAAGTTTGAAAGTAAAATAAAGTGTGACATATTCAATCGCATGTTGAATTATGGAGGTTGTCTACCCCGGAAGCCATGTTTCTCCAGCTCACAAGCATGGGACTATGTACCCACATAAAGCATCTGGTGCACAGGTCTACCATTATATGAGGCCTAAAGCCCTGCACAGAAATTGGGCTAATGTCGTCCGGATCTACTGGCATCGATAGGCACGGCTGACACACTAATGTTTATGGTGGTGCCAGCTAACTATTTGGGGGATATTTCCAATCTTGTACTGCCGATTGCTTTGTTGTCCTGAAGATAAGCCAGTGGCAAAGATGTCTATCAACAGCTTTTTTATAGAAATCACAAGAGGGTTCGGCAAAACGAGCGCCCCTGAGTATGAGAGAGAAAGCCAAAATATCGTTCAGTGAACAGCCGTCTAATGTCTTTGGGGACCTTTAGGCAAAAAGGAATATAGTGTTTATGTGTTTGTATTTTCTTAGCCATAGGGAACTTTCATTAACATTAAGTTCACCAGAAAATCTATATGGGGAAAACAATAGGAAGAAAAAGTCTAGAAAAAAAATCTACTAAACCTCAAAATATTGCAGAAAAATGCCCAAACCCCACTCGGTTTGTACATACAGTAATGCATTTCATATTTCAGTATAGACTTTAAAGTAATAATTTGCTGCACACTAAACGCCATGAAAAACATTTTCTATATACCCCCCATGCTTATTATTATTATTTTTTATTTTTTTCTATTATTTGGAACTTCTAAAAGTTTTTAATTAGTTTTGGTGTAATATACCAAAGCTATTATAGCAACCAAAAGCAAATGTGTATGATATATACACAAGGTGTGTACCACTCCTACTGCCTTCATTGTTATGCCGACGTCACACGGTACGATATATCGGGCGATATGTCGGCGCGGTCACGGAATTCGTGATGCACATCCGGCATCATTAGAGATGTCGTACCGTGTGACACCTCCGAAAGACTGTGAACGAGCAAAAATACTCACCTTATCGTTGCTCGTTGACACGTCGTTCATTTTCAAAATGCCGGTCCTCCTTCTGTGCTCCGGTTGTTCATTGTTCCCGAGGCAGCACACATCGCTACGTGTGACACCCCGGGAACGACGAACACAGCTTACCTGCGTCCCGCCGGCAATGCGGAAGGAAGGAGGTGGGCGGGATGTTACGTCCCGCTCATCTCCGCCTCTCCGCTTCTATTGGCCGGCGGCTGTGTGACGTCACTGTGACGTCGAACGTACCTCCCCTTTCAGGAAGAGGATGTTCGCCGCCCACAGCGAGGTCGTGCGGGAGGTAAGTACGTGTGACGGCGGTTACCGACTTTGTGCGCCACAGGCAATTAATTGCCCGTGACACACAAACAACGGGGGCGGGTGCGATCGCTCATGCGTTTGCACAATATATCGTCCCGTATGACGCCGGCATTAGTCTTCACACCTCCGCCGTTGTGCACCTCTCATCAATGCTGCTTGTTTTGGTGCAAAAACTGCTCATGTTTTCAGACAAACATACAGTAAATGAATGAATGAACCAGAGCTGGAAGTGGTCTTTCACCAGTGACTTCCTGAGTATCATACTGTATGATAACTTAAAAACAATGTCAAAGTATTTCTTAAGTACCCACAGCATTTTGTAGAGTGTTGCATGATTGGATTTGCAGCAGTAAACTGTTTCCAATATGAAAAGCAGTAAGTAGAATTTTTGCCATTAATGTTCTCAATAACATGTGCTTTAAAATTGGCTTATGACCCAAGTCTGAAAAGCTTTTAGTTTATACAGCTATAATAAACATTAAAAATGCTTCATTTACATTTTCAGGATGAACCACATAATAAGAAGTACTTTGGCTTAACATTTAGTTCATGGTGAAAGCGTATATGCACAGAGGCTACACTATGTGCTAAGTGCACTGTGCAAATCCATTACTAATGGTGTAAAAAAAATGCACATAAAATAGGTTTACTGCTCCTTTTTTATAAATGGTGAGGGTGAGCACCTGATATCCTCACAGTAGAACTGGAACCTCAGAGCAAACATTGGCAGCTCAAAAATGTTGTACCTTTGCCTTCTTCACACATCATTATCAGGGTCATTCCAGCATTTCTGTTGCTTTAAGAAAAAAATAAATGGTGTCTCCACCCCGCCCTGAAATGGGGTGGGTACATGGGTCGCATGTAACTTCCATGTTTTTAGATATACAGTAAATCCACCACTTGATATTCTAGTTACAACTAGTCAACTTCTTCTGGTCATACTCCCTTAAAGAGGTTGTACACTACATTTACATTGATGACTTATCCTTAGGACAGGTTATCAATGTCTGATCAGCCGGGGTCTGACACCCTACACTCCCGCCAATCATCTATCCTTGGTGCTGGCGGTGGCAGCAGGTACTCAGAAAGGCTCAGTTCCAGAGATTCCCCCATATTCTGATAGAAACCACAGCTGGGGAATGCCCATCCGCCTCCCATTGAAATCAATAGAAGCCGGATGTGCTGTACCTGGCCGCGACCATAATCAGAAGACGGAGCAGGCCCCAAACTGGGCACTTCCTGTCACCTGCTGCCGCCACCGGCACCAAAAACAGGCCGGGGTCTGATAACCTGCACCCCCGCCAATCTTAAGGGTACCATCTCACGTAGCGACGCACCAACGATCCCACCAGCGATCTGACCTGGCAGGGATCGTTGGTGCGTCACTACATAGTCACTGGTGAGCTCTCAATCAGGCAGATCTCACCAGCGACCAGCGACTCATGTAACGATGCTGCGCTTAGTAACCAGGGTAAATATCGGGTAACTAAGCAAAGCGCTTTGCTTGGTTACCCGATATTTACCCTGGTTACCAGCGTACACCGCTTACAGGCTTCCAGCGCTGGCTTCCTGTATACGTAGCTAGGGTACACATCAGGTTACTAAGCAAAGCGCTTTGCTTAGTTACCCGATATTTACCCTGGCTACATGTGCAGGGAGCCAGGGCTGGCAGCCTGTAAGTGGTGTATGCTGGTAACCAGGGTAAATATCGGGTAACCGCTTTGCTTAGTTACCCGATATTTACCCTGGTTACCAGTGTACGCTACTTACACAGAGTCGGTGCTCGTTGGTCTCCCGCTGTCAAACACGCCGATGTGTGCTGCACAGCAGGAGACCAACGAGCAAAAAATGAACCAGAACAGTGTGTAACAATCAGCGATTTCACACAGGGTTGCCAATTGTCCTGAACAGTCCATAAAAATAGGGCACTTTTTCCCTGTCTGGAAAAAAATGTGATTTTTTTAAGAAGCAGGAGCAGTTTGTACAGATTATGGAGGTAATTACCATTATTTTCAATGAAAGCAGCTGATGTCTACATATCATTATTATAATCTGCAGACAAACACAGTACCTTGAATTCATACCGTGTGAAATTTTCAACATTCTTTCCTTGTTACACCAGCAAACAATGTATTTTATTATAATTTTATGTGACAAATTAGCAAGTATTTGTGAAGTGTATAGAAAATGATACATGGTTTTCTGCAGTAATTGCAAGGAAAGGTGGTCCAGCAAAGTACTGATTGAGGGGGGTGAATACAAATGTACAGCACAATTTTCAGATTTATATTTTTAAAATATTTAGAAAACCATGTATCATTTCCTTTACACTTTGCAAATACTTGCTTCTTACTGTTTGTACAGTGCCTTGCGAAAGTATTCAGCCCCCTTGAATTTTTCAACCTTTTCCCTTATTTTAGGCTTCAAACAAAGATAAAAAATTTAATGTTATGGTGAAGAATCAACAAGTGGGACATAATTGTGAAGTTGAACGAAATGTATTGATTATTTTAATCTTTTGTAAAAAAAAAAGAATAAACTGAAAATTGGGGCGTGCAATATTATTCATCCCCTTTACTTTCAGTGGAGCAAACTCACTCCAGAAGTTCATTGAGGATCTCTGAATGATCCAATGTTGTCCTAAATGACTGATGATGATAAATATAAGCCACCTGTGTGTAATCAAGTCTCTGTATAAATGCACCTACTCTGTGATAGTTTCAGTGTTCTGTTTAAAGTGCAGATAGCATCATGAAGACCAAGGAACACAACAGGCAGGTCCATGATACTGTTGTGGAGAAGTTTAAGCCAGATTTGGTTGCAAAAAGATTTCCAAAACTTTAAACATCCCAAGAAGCACTGTGCAAGTGATCATATTGAAATGGAAGGAGTATCATACCACTGCAAATCTACCAAGACCCGTCCGTCACCCTCAAAAATGTAATCTCAAACAAGGAGAAGACTGATTAGAGATGTAGCCAAGAGGCCCATGATCACTCTGGATGAACTGCAGAGATCTACAGCTGAGGTGAGAGAGTCTGTCCATGGGACAACAATCAGTCGTACACTGCACAAATCTGCCTTTTATGGAAGAGTGGCAAGAATAAAGCCATTTCTCAAAGATATCCTTAAAAAGTGTTGTTTAAAGTTTGTCTCAAGCCACCTGGGAGACACACCAAACATGTGGAAGAAGGTACTCTGGTCAGATAAAACCAAAATAGAACTTTTTGGGCACAATGCCAAACGATATGTTTGGAGTAAAAGCAATACAGCTCGAGTCCAAAATGGCCGCTGTCAGGGGCAGACGTGGATGAGGGAGCTCCTGATATATCCACAAGCATCCTGCTCTCCGACGGGCAATACACCCGTCTGGCTTCCCCATCCAGGTCCCCAGAACGCCACAATAGTGGAGAGACCCTCATTTCGCTGATACACCCATAAGAGCGCATCCTAGGACTCATCCATAGCTGTGACCTGGCAAGGCATTGAGGGTGACAGGGCCAGAGAAGCGCGGCCACAGAGTAACAGAGGCACCCGCCGGAGGAAAGACAGAGCCCACCAGGGGGCTCAGAAGGAACGGACCGAAATCAGAAGGCTGCCGTCCCCCATCTCCCCTCTTCCTGGTCCGGGCTGGTCCGACGCTCCGGGTTAAAACGAGAGAGGAGCCGCCGCCGCCATTTTAGCTTCCCATCCGCCCGGCTCCGAAGAAGGTGGACGGAGCTGAGACCGCGCGGTTTTCTGGAGAGGCCGCGTGGAGCTCCTGGGGCGCAGCGTGGGATCTCGCGGCGGTGGGGAGCGGCACCTCGGGAGAACTCTGCAGCACCTGGGCGACGGCCTGGCGGTGAGTGAGACATCCTCCAGCGTCCGGCTACACGCCCGCTCCTCTCCCGCTCCAAAGCTCCGAGTCCGGCCTGCTGTGACTTTCGGGCCCAGCTGCGGGCACCCGGCACCCGGGCACCCCCCCCCCATTGCCACCCCCGCGTGGCTCAGCGGCCGCCATTGCTGCTGAGTGTGGAGTCGCAGGGGGAGTAGGGGCCTGTGCTGAGGGGAAGACGCCAGATAGAGCCCCCCTACACTGGGACTCTGCCAGGTGGAAGGTGAACGGACCAGGTTCAGGGGGACCCCCTCTCAGGGTAACCCAGGGACTTTGGGAGCCGTGGGGGTTTACTCTGTGCCCTTCACATTATAGGGTGCTCTGCCGGCTCGGGTTTTGGGGCCTTCACAGCCTAGCAATCTGGCCAGCGGCAGGAAAACTCCTTTAAGATACAGCTCCATACACCATTGCAAGTACCGAGGCTGCAAGAGAGGCCCAGGGACGGAGATAATATAGAGAGGGGCCATACAGAAGTACCTCAAGCATAGAGACACTTTCTTCTCGCCTCCTTACCCCTCTTAGAGGGAGTGTAATGTACTAAAATCTGTGCTACCTGGAGGGAGCGGAGTGGCCTAACCCCCACCATTCACTCGCTTAAGCATAAAACCACATATGTCTGACTTTAACATGGTCAAAATCGGCAACGCACGTGCCAGTTCTCTGCCCAGACCAGTTAAGTCCACTACTCAGGCTGATGTGGATAAGTTTCTCAAAAAACACCTACATGCAGCTGATGCTAAAACAGACAGCCCCCAAAGCATGTCTACTAATGATATGCAAGACATGGATGACGATGACAGTGACACTGAAGGTGCTGAAAATAGCAAGAGTCTCCCCATCTCAAGATCCTTTATAAAACGGATTCTCAAAAATGCGCTGGAACCGGTGGCAAGGGAACTATCAGTTATCAAACAAGAAATCGGCCAAATTGGACACAGAGTGGAAACCCTGGAAGCGGCCCAAGCAACAATAACCTCCACTTCCAACGCTGTCATCTCCTGCCTTCGCCAACAGGAGGACAACATCAATCAAATCCATGCCATTCTGGAAGATTACGAAAACAGAGAAAGGCGAAACAATCTAAGAATAAAGGGACTTCCAGAATCGGTAGCAAATGAAGCTTTGATACCAACCCTACAGGGCATTTTCTCTGACCTGGTGGACTCTGACCCTGCTCCGACAATGGAACTGATACGAGCTCACAGATCTTTGAGACCCTGTCCCAAACTAGGGGAACCACCAAGGGATGTCATCTGCCGCTTTCTGGATTACAGAATTAAGGAACTTATTCTCAAAAGAGCCAGAGAACCGGAGTCTATAAGCCATGAAGGCTCAAAAATTTTGATTTTCCAGGACCTTGCTTCCACCACTCTGACCAAACTGAGATTGCTACAACCCTTCACAACAGTGTTACGCCAACGCCAGTTTCCGTACCTCTGGTTATATCCATTTGGCATTGCTATATCTGCTAATGGAAAACACTACCAAGCCAAAACGTCTGCGGAGATAAGGCGGATTTGTGAAGACTTGGGGATCACGCTGGAGAAATACCCAGAGCTGGAAATCCATCGATCGGCTTCCACACTACAGATGCTTCCGGATCCGGCACCATGGCATAGCCTCACCCCAAAGACCCACAGATCCAGACGCAAAGCGGCGAAGAAACTCCAAATGAACTTTGAGGGCGAGCCCCCCTGAAGGGGCCTTTGAATGGGTCTGTTGTTGCTCACAACTGATAATGCTAGTTAAAACATGAAGTTATTACAGGGGTTTTGCACCTATTGCTCCCTCTTGATGCACACTCTTACTTGTTTGAAATGCAAATAGTTGAAAATGTTGATACTAATACCCTGTCCTCTTTTGAACCTCTCTCTACCCCTTGCTCTTTCTATCTCTTCCTCTCTTCTATTGGTCATAGGTCTGGTCCATTCATCCCGGTGGAAAAAGAACAGAATGTCCTCCTGCCTGTACTACCATGGCATTACATCATAAGGTATTTACGGCGATAAGCCTCAATGCACATGGGTTAAATTCCCCCATACAGAGGTCACAGACTCTACATAGCCTACAAAAAAAACACGCAGACATGATATTTTTCCAAGAAACGCATTTCCGCGAAGGCAAAATCCCTAGCTTTAACAAAGCATACTACAACACCTGGTTCCATGCCCCTTCCCCACGTAAAGGTTCTAGAGGGGTCTCCATAGCCCTGGCTAAAGATATACCCTTCCTAGCTCAAGATGTCGCTATCGACCCAGAGGGTCGGTTCATTTTCGTCAAGGGTATTCTAGCCGGTTCTGTGGTAACCCTAGGGAATGTGTATGCCCCAAACGTCAAACAGATTCGTTGGTTGATGTCCACACGCAAAAAATTTCGCATTTTTTCAGAAGGTACTCCAATATTGTGCGGTGATTTTAATGTGGCTTTAGAACCTAAACTGGACTCCACTGCAAAAAAAAGTCACCTCTCTTTAAGGGACCTATCTCGGATTAAATGCTCTCTTCTTGCCCTTTCCCTGATAGATGTATGGCGTTATCAACACCCCACAACTAAAGACTTTACATTCTTCTTTAATCCCCATAAATCATACCACAGACTAGACTACATTTTTCTACCCCGGCATCTACTACCAAATGTCAAGGACTCAGAGATACAATCATCCCCTTACTCCGATCATGCTTATGTCTCAGTCAGCTTCTCACTCCTGCGGCCGTACTGGCTTCACCGTACGTGGAGATTGAATGAATCAATTCTCTCCTCGGAAGAAAATAAGAAACGCATATCTGACTGTCTCCGTAATTATTTTGCGGAGAACAAGACTCAAGATATGGCGGCTCCAATGTTGTGGGAAGCACATAAGACGGTCATTAGGGGAGAGTTGATCTCCATTTCCTCATATCTCAACAAGAAGAGGAAATCGTTCTTGCAGAATCTGTACGCTGAGATTGCCACGCTGGAGGCTCAGCATAAAAAGTCCCTTTCCCAACAGACGTTAGAACAACTGACTGCGAAACGTGTGGAACTTAGGGATATGCTCAATAAACAGTCGGCTAAATTTTATCTCGGTTGGAGGAATCGTATGTTCCTTCATGGGGATAAAGCCTCTAAACTTATGATGTCCCTGATAAAAAAAAAGACAGGCTCGCACTTTTATACATGCAATTAAAACTCCACAGGGTCATCGTACGCAAGACTATTCCCAAATCTCGGACGAATTCCTTCGTTTTTATAAAAATTTATATCAAATTCGGCCAGAGGAGTCGGCTACGGAAAGGGACAGGAGGAAATGTGGTATACAAAACTACCTGGCTAAGTTAAATCTCCCGAAACTCTCTAAAATGCAGCAGGCGACCTTAGGAAAACCGTTTTCTCGAGCGGAGGTTCAGTCCATCCTATCCAGGAGCCCCGTGGGGAAGGCTCCAGGTCCAGATGGCCTTCCCATTATCTATTATAAAAAATTTTTTGACATTCTGGGGGAACATCTCTTAGCATCGTGCAACGCTTTACTACACGGCGATCCCATACCCAAGCAAGCACTTGAGGCACATATCACATTAATACACAAAGATGGGAAAGATCCGGAGTGTTGTGGAAACCATAGGCCCATCTCACTCCTGAATGTGGACCTAAAGATATATGCTAGCTTAATTGCTAACCGAGTGGCGGATATCCTTCCAGATCTCATTTCCCCTGAGCAAACGGGGTTTATTAGGGGTAGAGAGGGGAAGGATAACGCGCTAAGAGTAATAAACTTAATGCAACACGCCAGGACCCATAAGCTGCCTCTAGTGCTGCTGGGAACGGACGCTGAGAAAGCGTTTGATAGGGTGGACTGGACCTTCTTGCAGGGGACACTGGAGGCCTTCAATTTCCCTCCAGATATCTTGCGCGCAATCCTGCAGATGTACACATTTCCCACGGCCAGGATTAAGATAAATAATACTCTCACCGACCCCCTCGACATTAAAAATGGCAGAAGACAGGGATGCCCCTTATCCCCCCTACTCTTTGTCATGGCCATGGAGCCACTGCTAACTTCCATCCAGCAGCATCGGGAGATTGAGGGGTTCAGCCTGCAGGGAGTTCACCACAAGTCTGCAGCCTTTGCCGACGACTTGTTGGTGGTAATGTCCAGGCCGGAAAGGGGCTTCCCTGCCTTTATGAAAGTACTGGAGGAATACGGCCACTGGTCTAACTTCAAAATTAACCTATCTAAATCAGAAGCATTAAGCATTAATATCGCCAGTAAAGTTATAAAGTCTCTCCAAAATGCGTTTCCTTTTCGGTGGCCAAATAGCCACATGACATACCTAGGCATTAAATTAGGGAAAACCTTCAAGTCCTTGTTTGACCTCAACTACAAACCCCTTCTTCCTAATCTTACCGCACACTTAGCCTCGTGGAAGGCTCCCTTCCTTTCGTGGATGGGCCGGAAAAACTTAATTAAAAGCATTATACTCCCAAAGTTTATCTACCTCTTTCAAATGTTACCCATACCAATTCCCACAGCTTTTCTTTCTCAATGCAACTCTTTAATCTCCAATTACGTCTGGAATAAACATAAACCGAGAATCAATTTTCAAACATTGAACCTGCCAAAAGACAAAGGGGGCATGGGTTTACCTAATGTATCGTTATGTTACCAAGCCGCCATCCTCTCCAGAACGGTAGACTGGATCAGACGCCCACCGAGTAAACTGTGGATATCTATAGAAGAATACTTAGCCCCGCCCCTCTACGAGCTATGTTACTCTCCCCTACTAATCAGAAAGATAAAAGACTCATTACTAATGAACTAACAAGAACCCTTATGCACAAATGGAGGGAAAATAGAGAGATATTGGCCCCACCTCTTTCCCCTCTAACCCAAGTTTCAGACATATTAGACGCTGATGTCAATCAACCTGCATCCACGAAGGCCACATTCCTGACCAAGGTGAAGGTTCCGTTGGCTGATCTTTTGGTGGATGGCTCTTTGATATCTAAACAGGAGATGGGTAAGAATCCTCTCCTCGCTAGGCTCACATTTCTACATCACACGAAATTAAAACATGTGATCCACCCACTATTACCCCACGCCCATCTCGACAGACCTTTAACCACATTTGAATCTTTCTGCATGCAAACCCGGGCTCCCAGGAAAGTTCTTTCTAATCTGTACCACACCCTGCTTACAAAAAGACTGGTGGTGAAGAGAGCGTATATACTAAGATGGGAAAGGGACCTGAAAACCACATTCACCGATCTTCAGACGAGCCAAATTTATAATGCTTCACACGGCCCGTCGTGTTGTGTGAGAGTTCAAGAGAATTCTTTCAAAGTGATTGCGAGATGGTACATTGTCCCTACCTCGTCTAGTACGTGGAGCTCTTCCACCTCGGACCAATGCTGGCGATGCGAGAGGGACAAGGGAACATATTTACATGTGTGGTGGGAGTGTCCGCTTATTCAGACCTTCTGGCGGACAGCATCACAGTTAATATTTGACCTCACAGGCAAAAAGGGGGTCTTGGACTCCAGACAAATGCTTCTGAACTTCCCAATGTGGCCTAAAGACAAAGCTACTTCGAAACTAGCGTCATTTGTAAGCTCAGCTTGTAAACTTCTCATTGCCCAATTGTGGCGCACAACGAAAATTCCCACCCTTACGCAGCTATTGCTGAAGTTAGATCAATTATATCATGTCGAAGAACTTTCAGCACTTTCACGTCAGAATGCGCTCTCTTTCCACCAGATTTGGAAGACTTGGCAGGCCTATAAGTCAAAGCCCCAATTTTCAGTAGTTACTTCGCAGACGGCAACATAGGGAAATGCGAGTCGCCCTACCCCTCTCCAATGAGATGACGGACAGAAGTCAGACCATGCCAACCACGAGATGAGTGGACCCAAGACCAACATTCTCTCCTCTCTTCTTTCTTTCCTATCTCTTCCCCTTCTTTCTTCGTCTCTTGAACCTATTACCTCTAATCCCTTAACTGTATCCCATGCGATATAACTTCGCTCTTCTAGATCCTAGTTTTCCCCCTTACACCTAATTCTTATGGTATTTACTGTTAAAAATTATTTCATGTTAATCCAGAAACCAGGCTAATCATTCTGGAGCGGAATTTCCTAAAAGCCGGAAGGCTAAGTTTATTATCTGGATAAGCTCAGACAATACACAAGTAGTCTGAGTTATAAAAAATGAGATGGGAAGATTACAATACAGTTGCAATAATATTGGTTAAGACTGTGATTTCTGTTGAATTTGTATTCTTATTTCTTGATTCAATAAACAAAACATTAAAACAAACAAAGCAATACAGCTCATCAACCTGAAAACTCCATTCATACTGTCAAACATGGTGGTGGCAGCATCATGGTTTGGGCTTGCTTTTCTTCAGCAGAGACCGGGAAGATGGTAGAAATTGATGGGAAAATGGATGGAGCCAAATACAGGACCATTCTTGAAGAAAATCTGTTGGAGTCTGCAAAAGACCTGATACTGGGACGGAGATTTGTCTTCCAACAAGACAATGTTCCCAAACATAAAGCAAAATCTACAATGGAATGGTTCACAAATAAATGTAGCCAGGTGTTAGAATGGCCAAGTCAAAGTCCAGACCTGAATCCAATCGAGAATCTGTGGAAAGAGCTGAAAACTGCTGTTCACAAACGCTCTCCATCCAACCTCACTCAGCTCCAGCTATTTCCAAAGGAAGAATGGGCAAGGATTTCAGTCTCTCGATGTGCAAAACTGATAGACACATATCCCAAGCGACTGCCAGCTGTAATAGCAGCAAAAGGTGGCGCTACAAAGTATTAACTTAAAGGGGCCGAATAATATTTCACGACCCAATTGTCAGTTATTTTTTATAAAAGTTTAAAATAAGCAATAAATATCGTTCAACTTCACAATTGTGTCCCACTTGTTGTTGATTCTTCACCATAACATTAAATTTTTTATCTTTATGTTTGAAGCCTCAAATGTGGGAAAAGGTTGAAAAATTGAAAGGAGCCAAATACTTTTGCAAGGCACTGCATATCACATAAATCCCAATAAAATATAAGTAAAATATATCTTTGTACCGTGTTAGCCAGTAGAGATAAAAAAATTGTTTAAAAGAACAGAGAGTCCTCAGTTTTTTTCCTTTTTTTTTTTTTTTTTTTTACTGCACTATTCTAAGTCCTGTTGTGTATAAATACGTGACTCTTCAGATTTTGTGTTATACCATGCCTGATGAAGAGACCTGAGTAGTCTCGAAAGCTTGCAATTATTACCATCTTTTCAGTTAGCCATTAAAAGGTATCAACCACTGAGGACTCTCTGTTCTTTTAAACAATTTTTTTAATAAAATATAATAAAGTTTGTGCATGCAATATGAAAAAATGTAAAAAAAAGTTCACGCGGTATGACTACTTTTTTAAAGCACTATATCAATTAAAATTTTAATGAGATGTGGTTTTCCAAATTGCCTGGTAAAAAATGTTGGTAGTCCATAATTTTCTGAATAAGTTGCCCAGAAAAAAACACAAAAAAGAAAAATCAGTTTGGCAGCCCTGGGAAGGCGGCTTTTGATCCCTTGATTCAAAAATAACTTTTTTTTTTAATTGTAATTTGTCTGAATCCTTTGCTTGACTTAGATTATGAGGAATTCAGAATTAATTTTTCAATGGGAGAGTTTCCACCATATTTTATAGTATCTACACAATGCTACCATATTTTTGAGCATCAGCCTCTTGCTAAAGCTTTTTAAGGTAGGTTAGGGTCAAAGGCAGAGTTTCAAACTTAGTTGGGCATATGGAACAGACCACACATTTAACAAAAAAAAAAATAATTTGACAACCTGCATTCTGTGCCAGATGACATGACATTTTGGTGATTGCATTTTTTTATACATCTTTTGATCATTTTTTGCACTTTTTGGCATGTTATTTATTTAATTGATTAAAATAGCATTAATGTATGGATTATGGTACAGTTTTATAACTTGGGTTGCTATGGATGTGGCGATAACAAATGTTTACTTTTTTTTGTTTTCTTTAGTTTGTACATAAAGCAGCATTTGTAATGGCAAAATATTTTTTCATACTTTCATGGGCAGCACGATGGCTTAGTGGTTCCCACCAAGGACAACATCTGCAAGGACTTTGTATGTTCTCCTCTGGGTTCTCCGGTTTCCTCCCACATTCCATAGACATACTGATAGGGAATTTACATTGTGAGCCCTATAGGGACAGTGATGATCACATCTGTAAAGCTCTGTGCAATTTATAGCAATAAATTAAAGAAATACTTTTATTTTGATTTTTTTTTACATCTACAATATTGTCTTACAATTACCCTTCTTGTCAACATTCTTGTAGTAATGATCTGCTCCTCATCTTGTAGTTTTGTCTCCATCCTCATCTTGTGGTAATGTCCATCATCATGGTCCCAATTTTGTAATAATGTCCCCCACCTTGCTCACCTTCTTGTAGTAATGTCACCCCATCCTGGACCCCATCTTGTAGTAATGTTCCCCACCGTGGTCCACATCTTGTAGTAATGCCCCCATTCTGATCCCCATATTGCAGTAATGTCCATATCCTAGTCCCCATCTTGCAGTAATTTGTCCCATCCTAGTGCTCATATTGCAGTAATATTCCCCATCCTCATCCCCATATTGCAATAATTTCCCCAATCTTGGTCCCCATATTGCAGTAATGTCCCCATCCTGGTTCCCATATTGCAGTAATGTCTCCATTCGGTTCCCATATTGCAGTAATGTCCCCATCCTGGTCCCCATATTGCAGTAATGTCTCCCTTTGTGCTGCTTTTCACATTAAAAGAAATCCTTCTTACTAGTGATGGGTGAACCCTAACTGTAACAATTGGGGTCCGTGCACGGACTTCTCAGGGAAGTCCGTGTTACTGTTAGGTTTTCGTAACCAAGATAAAACTACAAAAAGTTGAAAGGAAATAAAATAGAGATTAAAATAGGAGAATTACACTGGGTATGGAAAGTATTCAGACCCCTTTAAATTTTTCACTTTTTGTTTCATTGCAGCCATTTTTTCTCATTAATGTATATTCTACACCCCATCTTGACAGAGAAAAAACAAATGTAGAAATTTTTGCAAATTTATTAAACAAGAAAATCTGAAATATCAAATGGTCATAAGTATTCAGACCCTTTGCTCAGACGCTCATATTTAAGTTACATGATGTCCATTTTCTTGTGATCCTCCTTGAGATAGTTCTACTCCTTCATTGGAGTCCAGCTGTGTTTATTAAACTGATAGGACTTAATTTGGAAAGGCGCACACCTGTCTATATAAGACCTCACAGCTCACAGTGCATGTCAGACCAAATAAGAATCATGATGTCAAAGGTACAGCTCAAGGAGTTCAGAGACAGAATTGTGGCAAGGCACAGATCTGGACAAGGTTACAAAAGAATTTCTGCAGTACTCACAAGGTTCCTAAAAGCACAGTGGCCTCCATAATCCTTAGATGGAAGAAGTTTGGGACCACCAGAACTCTTCCTAGACCTGGCCGTCCAGGCAAACTGAGAAATCATGGGAAAAGAGCCCTGGTGACAGAGGTAATGAAAAACTACAAGATCACTGTGGCTGAGCTCCAGAGATGCAGTAGGGAGATGGGAGAAAGTTCCACAAAGTCAACTATCAATGCAGCCTTCCACCAGTCTGGCAAAGTGGCTTGACGGAAGCCTCTCCTTAGTGCAAAACATATGAAAGCCCGCATAGAGTTTGCAAAAAACACATGAAGGACTCCCAGACTATGAGAAATAAAATTCTCTAGTCTGATAAGATGAAGATACAACTTTTTAGTAATAATTTTAAGCGGTATGTGTGGAGAAAACCAGGCACTGCTCATCACCTGCCCAATACAATACCAACAGTGAAAAATGGTGTTGGCAGTATCATGCTTTGGGGGTGTTTTTCAGCTGCAGGGACAGAACGACTGATTGCAATTGAAGGAAAGAGGAATGCGGCCAAGTACAGAGATATCCTTTAAGAAAACCTCTTCCAGAGTGCTCTGAAACTCAGACGTGACCAAAGGTTCACCTTCCAGCAAGACAATGACCCTAAGCACACAGCTAAAATAACAAAGGAGTGGCTTTACACCGACCATAGAGGAATGGGCGACAGAAGTGAATACAGTACACCGTATGGAGATGGTAATGGCCCAGTTGCGAGGTCAGATAGTGGAAACTTCCTCTAAATGGCTCACGTGGGAGGTCTTCCTCTCTGGCCCTAAGTTTCTAGCTTTAATTAACTCCCAGTGATCAGACTCCTTGGCATGCATCACCCCCAGAAACCATTTACTTTCCTCTTTCAGGTTCAACAGTTGAGGCTTCCTTCCCGGTCATCACACACCCCTCCGTGTCTCTCTCTTCACTGATCCACATCCCCATCCCTTCTCTCTTCTCTGATCTTCACCTCTCCCCGTTCACTTCTCTTTACTTCTGTCATGTTCTCATTTGTGGTAAGACTCGTTGTCCAAATTTTCCTTATTTACAGTTGTTATGTCGTTGAGCCTGAGGCTTTGATCCGTTGTAAAGGCTCTTTATATTTCAATGTTTCAACACTTTAATATTTTAAGGTATTGGACAATGAAACTATTTGTATGCTTCTCTTTTGAAATCAATAAAACTTTAAACTGGAAAAAAAAGGGGTGGCTTTGTTTATATAAAGAAGTTGTGGTTTCCTCTCTGGAACTGTGTACCATCTGGTCCTGGCCTGCCAAAGCCATCGGCAACATGCGGCCTGCAAAGATGTATCGCTACTGTAGTTCACCACACACCCAGCCAGGACCCACATTTTCATGTAGCGTGCTGGGGTGCGGCAGACAATTACCTCGCCTACGATTACCACCCAGTGCCACGTTACATTGCCATGTTTTGGAGAAATTGTCTAACAAATTATTAGGCTATGTTTTACTTATTACCCCTTGTGAAAATTACAAATCTCAGATTAAAACCCTGCCATATTGCCACATAGTGCTGTATGACATATATATATACATATATATATATATGTATATATATATATATGGGTATATATATATATGTGTGTGTATATATATATATATATATATATATATATGTATATATACATATATATGTATATGTACATATATATCTAATATATAAAGCTGAGTGTATGTGTATGTATGTCCGCTAAAGGAATCTCCACAATCATGAAATTTTGCACAGACACCCCATGTGACTCAGGGAACGTCATAGGCTATGTTTTGACGGGAAAATTTAACCCCACGCTTTACAGTTACTCTTCAAAAAACCTCCATTAAAGTCAATGGAACTGCGAGTAAAAGGTTATTAATAGGAGCTGTGAATGGTTGCTATCGGAACAAAATAAACTGATAGTATAAGAAGCTTATGTGTGAGGTAATAAGATGTCGGTGGGGAGACGGATAGAGAGAGACAGAGAGATAGACAGGCATAGGCACAGACAGAGTAAGAGGCAGGGAAATAGACAGAGACAGACAGACAAAAACAGACAGGGAAAGAGACAGAGAGAGATACAGTGAACGAGACAGACAGAAGCAGACAGACAGGGAAAGAGACAGGGAAAGATACAGGCAGGGAAAGAGATAGAGAATGTGAAAGAGACAGACAGGGAAAGAGACAGGCAGGGAAAGAGTCAGGCAGGGAAAGAGACTGACAGACACAGAGACAGAAAGACAGACACAGAGATAGAAAGACAGACACAGAGATAGAGAGAGATAGAGAGAGACAGACACAGAGGTAGAGACAGACAGAGACTGATACAGAGACAGACAGAGAGATTTACACAGACAGAGAGAAAGATAGACACAGACAGAGAGATAGACACAGACAGACATGGATAGAGACAGACACACAGACAGATACGGAAAGAGACATACACACCGAGACAGACAAACCGAGACAGACAGACAGAGAAAGATGGGGAGACAGATGGGGAGACAGATGCGGAGACAGACGGGGAGAGAGACAGAGACTGTGAGAGACAGACAGAGACTGTGAGAGACAAACAGAGACAGACAGAGAATAGGAGGGAGACAGAGAGACAGTTACTATCCCGGGCAACGCCCCGAGTACTACAGCTAATATATATATATATATATATATATATACTGTATATATAAGAATGTCCATGCTTTGGAGAAATTGTCTAGAAAATTATTAGGCTATTTTTTATTTATTACCTCTTGTGAAAATTACAAATCTGAGAGTAAAACAATAGTTTTGTGGTAAAATTGTATTTTCTTTTTATTTTCACGGCTTAATGATATACAATTTTGGAAACTTTGGGAGGTCTGCCAACGTGAAATTGTACAATCAAATCATTCCAGCGATATCTGCACTCCAAAATAGCTTCCTTTTCCCTTCTGAGTTTTGCAGTGTGCCCCAAGAATAGTTTTTGATCACTCATCTCCTGTAGACTGTGAACCCTCGTGGGCAGGGTCTTCTCTTTGTACCAGTCTGTGCTTTGTATTGTTTATGATTATTGTACTTTGTTTTATTATGTATGCCCCTTTTTCACATGTAAAGCGCCATGGAATAAATGGTGCTATAATAATATATGGTACTATGAGTTCCATTTTGTCCAATTATACCACCATGAAAATGAAAAATTTGAAGCTAAAACAATATTTTAAAGGAATTGTTTTGGGGGTTTCAGATTCCAATGTTATGAAATTCCGCAAGGCACATGTAGGGTCAAACATATCTATTCCAGAATTTTTTTAGCCCAAAACGCTAATAGCATGCCTTCCCTTCCGAGCCATACCGTGTGCCCAAACAGTTGTTTCTGACTATATATGGGGTATTGCCACACTTAGGAGAAATTATCCATTTGGGGTCTATTTTCTTTTATCACCCATTGTGAAACTTAAAAATGTGGGGCTAAGCCAACATGTGGCGAAAAAATGTAATTTTTAATTTGCATGACCCACTTTTATACAGTTTCGTTCAAATGTGACATGGCATTTGTAATCTATTCTAGCCAAAATTCAAACTCCAAAAGTCAAACATCACTTCTTCCTTTCTGATGCCTGCATTTGCACTATATATGGGAGTATTGATGTACAAATTTTGGTGTTCATTTTTTCCTATTACATTTGTAAAAATTACAAATTTTGCTTGAAAACAGTATTTTTGTTAAAAATAAAAAAAAACAAAAAACGTTATTTTTCATTTTCATGGGGCATTGTTAAAGAACACTTTGAAGCACCTGTGGATTCAAGATGCTATCCCTGCATCTTTATGGATTCCTTAAAGAGTGTAGTTTCCAAATTGCGGTCACTGTAAATGATGATAATTGCAGTAGAAATAATCTGTTGAAATTTTTTCAGATTAAAAAAATCACGGAAAAATTAATTTTTTTTTATTTGAGCAGTGCAAAAAGTGCCCTGTTTATACAGACTGTCCTGGAATTTGTGGACGGTTGCCAACCCAGCCGCTAAGCCCTGCCATGTGCCAAAATAGTAGTTTATGATATATGGGATATCAACATACTCAGAAGAGTTTGCACAACAAACTATAGGGTCCAATTTCTCGTGTGTTATACTTTGTAAAAATCAAAAATGTGGGACTAAAGCAACACTTTAGTAAACAAAAAAAATATAATTTTTCATTTTTTCATCATGTTAACTCTTGCGAAGTATCTGATGAGTTAACAAATTTTCTAAATTGGGCTTTGAATAACTTAAGGGGGCAAATTTTAAAATGGGTTATTGTTTGGGGGATTTGGAGGGAAAAAATTGAGATACTTATCATATGAAAAAAAAGGCATTTTTATGTGTGCCCAGCAGCAACATCACAACATATCTCATTGCTGGGTCCTTACCTAAGCTAATGCCTCTCTCTGGGTTAAAAAAAAAGTCCTAGAATGGTCCTCTCACAGAGGAATGAGAGATGCAGTAATCAGGGAGTACACTAAGTGGCACTGGGAATACCTAGAGACTGAGGGAAGTCAGGCAGGCCGGGGTCAGAACCGAGAGGTCACAAAGAGATACAGGGAGCATAAAGGAGAGTGGTTATCAGATAAGCCAGAGTTTGGGTACCTGGAGAGTAAGTATAAACTCAAGGGGCAGGCAGAAGAGTAGTCAGGGGAGAAGGCCGTGGTAAGGAGCCAGACAGGTATGGAGAAGTCAAAGGAGAGTAGACAGAGGCAAGTCAGGGGTCAGTCCGGGGTCGGGTACCAATATCAATCACTATAACTAGGAGGCAGGTGCTTGCTGCAACTTAACCAGAGAATACGACGGGCGCCGCTCCTGGCATGAACTCCCCTAGATAAAGGAGAGCAACAGCCCGGAAGTGGCGCGTGCGCGTAAGCTCCTCTCACAGCTGGCGAACGACCCTGTGCAGGGAACGGCCCATCACAGGACAGAGAATAACGGGGACTACATGCAGAAGAACCTAACAGAAGGTCTTGGCACAGAGCCACACCACAAGTCAGGGCTGTGGCGTGTCCTATTACTTCTAGGATAAGGGGTATTAACCAAATCTGATTTAAAAATGGCAATTCTTTTGCACAATTATGAAGTTTGTTGATTTAAAAAGTCAGAAAAATTGATCTCAATATAAAATTATGGATAATTTTTTAAAATATTTCTTAAACCTTGACCCTAAGAAATTTCTTGTCAAATTCTAACAAGGTCTTAATTTACAGTAAGGGAAACATTATCTTCTCATCTAGTTTTACATAGTAAAATATAAACTATTTTCTTTCATTCCGTGCCCTTTTCTGGAGTTTTTTATTTTTTTTTGCAAGATCTCCAAGCTTACTTTTTATATACTACTAAGTGATTTTAGAATAAATGCATACTTCTAATGAAAGCGCAATAAACACATGACATAAAAACACATTTGAAGGACTGAATTTTATGCGTTACATGTATCGTGTGCAAAGAAGTAGACTTTTATGAACTGAAAGCCTTACTGAAATGATCTCTAAATAAAATACACATTCTCAAATACATCCCCAAAAGCCAAGTCTTAGGTTTGTAATCCCAAGTATCCGATTATGAATCTGGTAAATGGAGAGAAATGTAATTTAAGAGGGGGCAATACAAAAGTGTAAAAAAATGGAATAGAGATGAATTCGACTCTGAAAAGGAAGGAGAAAGAAAAACATGGGTTTTGGTTTTATTATCCTGACCACAGAATAAGTGAGCTGTTTAACCTGAGAAACTTACGTCCTTGCTCATATCTGTCTTTTTCGGCATACCATTAAGACCTGTCAGCAACACCAACATTAAATCATTCCCCCCTAGTGAAGTATGTAGGGTGCTGATTGAGCTATGGAAACCAGAGAGAAAGGTAAAAATATAGAGCAGGCCAAGTGTGAGGAAAGTATAAACCTGGTTATAAGAACGAACACTAAATTACAAGGTGGAGGGAAAATGTATATGACACCGTGGTCAAGTAATATGATTCTCTAGTATTAAGGTAACAAGTGGACCCCAACCACAAAGTCTCCATAGACCACAGTAACATATACATTATGTTACTCCTGCAGTTGACAACATAATAACCTTGATCATTTTAGCTTGGAGTTTTCTTCACCACAATTGAAGTATCGTTAAAGGAAACCTGTCACCATGAAAATGACATCATGGTATTGTCACGACACGGACTTAGGGAAGGTCCGGCATGAGATAAAACACACAATATACAAGGGTTTTACCAAGACAAGAAAGGGGTACACCGGGGTCACAGTAACAACGGTGGTCCCTGATGCTAGTGAGAGGGAAGATGGACAACTTCTCCACTTACCTGCCGGTGCACCCTGCACTCCTAGCCAGTCCTTATACAGGTTCCTTACCTGTTGCCAAGCAGGAACCTGAAGCCCTGAGTGACCCTACAATAGTCCTGGCCAGTGAGTGGACAGGCAAGGGACACTAGCCCCATTGCTGCACCAAATCAATACACCAAGGAAAGGTAAGAAGAACAATAGACCAACTCCAACAACTATGCTGCAGTCAAGCACCACTACCAAAAGAAAGGGCTCCAGCAGATCCTTCCACTTCCAGGACCAGAATCCAAATGAGATGAGTGAATAACCGGAACCCTCTGCTGATAGCAGATGGTATATAAATGGACTGGGAGTGGCCCAACTGGAAACACCTGACCAGGAGTCAGAAGCTGCTGGAAAGCAAAACTGACATTAACTCTTATCACACCCAAACAAAGAAAACACGTTTAATATGTAGAGTCTCAGATGGCAATGAGAGACTCTAGTTTTGATCCTGTCGCTAGTCTCAAAATCAGAGAGACCGCCGTGACAGGAATCAGGCATCATGTTATAGAGCAGGGGGAGCTGAGTAGATTGATATATATATTTTTCTGAGAAAAGATTCAATATAACCTTTGCTCTTTCAGGATTTTTGGTCCAATGAGTGGTCCTATGAGTGACTGACAGCAATCTATTTATGCACACTTATACAAAGGAAGCTGTCAGTCACTGATAGGACCACACACTGAGCCAAAAATCCCAGAAAGAGCAAAGGATTAAATTGTTAAAAAACAGATTATACTGCATCTTTCTCGCAAAGCTATAATTCGTGTGAATGCAACCTAATATTAGCCAATGCCAACCTTTAGTTAGACATTAAAACTACAAGACAATCTAAAAAGTTTGCAGCATATTACCAACACACTCCATGATGACCGGTACACTCCATGATGACAGGCACACTCCATGATTATTGGATCACTCCATGATGTCTGGCACACTCCATAATGACGGGCACACTCCATGATGATCAACACACTCCATCATGAGGGACACACTCCATGATGATCAGCACACTTTATGATGACTGGCACAATCCATGAGCTTCTCTGTTGAAATTTACAGAGGAGCAACACCAAGTTCATTGTGTATTCTTCTGTGACAACAAGAACAAAGATGATAGAGCTGCACTTTTTCAGACCTTTTAAGGTTTGAGGTTATGGGATGTTGACTTTAATAATGTATCTCCTCGAATCCCAACCCCCCTCCCGACCTCTTCCCACCCCACCTCTGCGTGTCCGCTCTCCAAACCTAGATCTTTATGGTATTGGGTTGTGCCCTCCAATGACCTCCCGCAGGTACCATGAGGTATTTTCAAATTTTGATCTAAGACTATTTTTACTGTCTACGGGGAGTGTCTGGATGTGTGGACTCCATGTTTCAAAAAATTTCCTGGTCAATTTTTCCTTGTTTGTCAGCGTCTCCAATCTCTCCATTTTAACTCCTTCACGACCGGACGATTTTTCGCTTTTCGTCCGAGAAGCAATATGCCCACTTTCGGGTTTTTTTCGCCATTCTTTTTCTGAGAGACATAACTTTTTTATTTTTCAGTCAATATGGTCATGTGAGGGCTCATTTTTTTGCAGAACGAGCTGTACTTTTAAATGAAACCATCAGTTTTACCATATAGTGTACTGGAAAACGGTAAAAAAATTCCAAATGCAGAAAAATTGCAAAAAAAGTGCGATAGCACTATGGTTTTTGAGATATTTTATTCACTGTGTTCACTATATGGTAAAACCGATATGTGGGTGTGATGCCTCAGGTCAGTGCGAGTTCATAGACACCAAACATGTATAGGTTTACTTTTATATAAGGGGTTAAAAAAAAACGGAAGTTTGTCCGAAAAAAGTGGCGCACGTTTGACGCCATATTCGGTGACCCGTAGCGTTCTCATTTTTCAGGATCAATGGCTCAGTGACGGCTTATTTTTTGCGTCTCGAGCTGACGTTTTTAACGGTACCATTTTTGCGCAGATGCTACGTTTTGATCGCCTCTTATTGCATTTTGCGCAAAAGTTGTGGCGACAAAAAAAGTCATTTTGGCGTTTGGAATTTTTTTGCCGCTACGCCGTATACTGACCAGATTAATTGATTTTATATTTTGATAGATGGGGCGTTTCTGAACGCGGCGATACCAAAAGTGTGTATATTATTTTTTTTTTAACCCTTTAATTTTCAATGGGGCGAATGGGGGTGATTTGAACTTTTAGGTTTTTTTGGGTTTTTTAATTTTTTAAAACTTTTTTTTTAACTTTTTTTTTTTATTTTACTAGTCCCCCTAGGGGGCTATTGCGATCAGCAATCCGATCGCTCTGCAGTATCTGCTGATCACAGCTACACAGCTGTAAACAGCAGATACGTTCTCTTTCTCTTTTGCTGTGCCGCTGGCACAGCGAAAGTGAAAGCAAGTCATGTGTAGTACAGGAGTCATCACATGACCCTGTGCTACCATGACAACTATCGGAAGTCACGTGATCGCGTCACGTGACTTCCGGTATCAGGCGGTAAGTAAAACTTTACCGCGATCGCGCTTATAATGGCGCTGTCACGTATTGACAGCGCCATTTAAGGGGTTAATCGGCACGAGCAGATAACGATTCTGCTCGTGCCTAGCAGGCAGACATCTCAGCTGTGAAAATCAGCTGAGATGTGCACCAATCGCGGCATGCTGCCGCCGGAGGACCGCGGGCAGTAACATTATGACATTTAGGACGTAATTTTACTGCCCGCGGTCATTAAGGGGTTAAACAGAAATTTGATTTTTGTGTCAATCAATGCCATAGTTGGGGGATTCGAGTTTATCCATTGGTGTAAAATGCTTTTCCTAGTTGCCGCTGCCCAAATAGAAAGTGCCGCCTTTGTTCCCCTGGGGATACTTTGCTGAGTCTCCCCTAGGATATTAAAAATGGCCCATTGAGGGGTTAACTGGAATTTAATCTTGTATGTGCTTTGAATTCTCAGATGTACTTGTTTCCACAATTCCAAAATTTGCGTGCATTCCCAAAACTGATGGTATAGTGTAGCTTTTTCCAGACCACACTTAGCGCATAATTTATGTTTTAACGGGAGTGGCACAATCAGTTTTTCACACAAGGCCCTGTTGGTTTGGATTATTTTTAATAATACATACCTTAATGTATAATCTGCATTTTGTGTTTACTTGTGTTACCTTTGTGTAATATTTATTTATTTTGATGATCTGAAATATTTAAGTGTGACAAACATGCAAAAGAATAAGAAATCAGGGTGGGGGCAAACACTTTTTCACACCACTATAACTAAATGTCAGCTGATTAAGTCGTAAATCGGTGGGTCTAAATGCATCTTTAGTTCTCATTTTTACAAAATGCAAAGGGTCCTGTCACTCCCTCTTCTTTTAGCACAAGTTTTGAGTAAATTTCCATTATGCCCAGGTAAAGCTGCCGACAGGTAACACAGTATTACACTGGAACATTGATGTTGTTACAGGTCGACTAATCAAAAGAAGAGTCGCAGTTGCCGTCAGGTAAGAAGTGGTTCTCAGGTCAGATTACTGACTATCACTGGACTGGGTCCTGCGATTCGATTTGCACCATCTGTAATAAATAAATACATAGAATATATGACTTGCCACAATTTGGGGATCAATCAACCCATCAAGCCAATCAATCAATCTGTCTATCTACAGTTGAAACCAGAAGTTTACATACACTATCTAAAAAGACACATCTGCATGTTTTTCTCACTATCTGACATGAAATCAGAATAAACCTTTCCCATTTTAGGTCCATTAGGAACCAAAATTATTTATATTTGTCAAATGTCAGAATAATGAGAGAGAGAGAGAGAGAGAGAATATTTTAAGGCATTTGTTTACATTCTGCAAAGTCAAAAGTGTACATATATTTCAGTAGTATTTGGTACCATAGTATTTGGCCGTTAAACTGTATGACTTGGGTCAAATGTTCTGGATATCCTTCCACAAGCTTCTCACAATAGTTGAGTCAGAATAGGTGAGTAGTTGGTAGGAATTTGGACCATTCCACCTGACAGAACTGGTGTAACTGAGCCATGTTTGTAGGTCGCCTTGCTCGTTCCGTCCTTTTCATCTTTGCCCATAAATTTTGAATAAGATTGAGATCAGGGTTTGTGATGGCCGCTCCAAAACATTGACTTTCTTATCCTTAATCAACTTTGTAACCAGTTTGGCAGTATGTTTCGGGTCATTGACCATTTGGAAGACCCATATCTGCCAAAGCTTTAAGTTCCTGGCTAATGTCTTGAGATGTTGCTTCAGTATTGCCACATAATCATCTTTCCTCATGATGCCATCTATTTTGTGAAGTGCACCAGTCCCTCCTGCAGCAAAACATTCCAACAACATGAATGCTGCCGCACCTGTGTTTCACAGTTGGGATGGTGTGCCTAGGCTTCAAAGCTTCCCACTTTTTCCTCCAAAAGTAACCACGGTCAATATAGTCAAACAGCTCAACTCAACCACAGAATATGTCTCTAAAAAATAAGGTCTGTGTTCCTGTGTGCATTTGCAAACAATTATCTGTTTTTGTTTTTTTTTGGAATAATGGCTTCTTGCTGGCAGAGTGGCCTTTCAGTCCATGTTGATACAGTATTCGTTTCACTGTGTATAATGACACAATCTTACCAGCTTCCGCCAGCATCTTCACAAGGTCTTTTGCTTTTGCTGTTGGATTGATATGCACATGAATTATCAAAGTATTTTCATCTCTGGTACACAGAACCCGTCTCCTTCCTGAGCGGTATGATGGCTGGACATTCCCATTTTGTTTGTACTTGCATATAATTCTTTGTATAGATGAACGAGGCACCTTCAGGTATCAAGAAATTGCACCCAAGGATGAACCAGAGTTGTGCAAGTCTACAATTCTCTTCCTGATATCTTGACTAATTTCGTTTTACTTTCCCATGATGCTACACAAAGAAGCAGTGTGTTTTAGGTGTGCATTAAAATACATCACAGGTGTGTCTCTAATTAACTCAGATGTTGCCAATAAACCTATCAGAAGCTTCAAAAGACATGACATCATCATATGGCAGTCCTATATTGTTTAAAGGCAAAGGACTTTTAGTGTATGTAAACTTTTGACTTTGCAAAAAGTAATAAAAAAAATGCCTTAAAACATTCTCTCTCTTTCATTATTCTGGAATTTGGCAAATATAAATAGTTTTGGTAATCCTAACTGATTTTTATATTTAGAACTAGTGTTAAAAGCACAAGTTGGTGAATAACATTTTCATTTTTGAAGACATTTTTTTACTAAGGAATACTCACAAAAAAAGGGAAGAATAAAAAAACATAATGCGCCATGGACAATGATTAGAACTAATACGTTGGCCCCCAAAGCAATGTTATTTTCACCCATAGGTAGTAAATAACCCTCTGACTTCACCTTTCTACATTTCATTTGTAGCCAATAACTCATTTAGGATCTGATGTCATTTTCTGATGATTTATGAGAATTTGACATACAGAATATAAAACTCTACTAACAAGCTCCATCTGTCCCCTAGGAAAACAAGATTTATATAGTATTCCAATTACAGAGCTTTGCAGCGCCCATGCAACCGTGCTTTACAGATTTAGGTCTTTATACATTACACACACATTAAATAGTAAACCAGGATTATTTAAGTACAACTTTTTTTAGTGTTGGTGTTGATTTTCAGCGTTGGGAAACAAGTCTCTGTAACCTTGCTGCCAATGCCAAATCCAGCATGTGAAAATTACATTCTAGGTTATTAGATGTCTTAGAGCTGCCTGTTTTGGCACTGGAAAGTATTCTGCATCCAGCAAGAAGCTTGTTTGAAATTCAGTGGCACATCTGAAAAGGGCAGATGTCATTTATTAGATTTTCCAATTAATATTCCAAAAGGAAGACTGTGTGAGTGCCAGCAAGGATTCACAAACCACGGCTGGCTTTGCGGTATTCTTAATCTGAGGGGGGCAAGTTCTTCCGCTCTGTGCTTCAGTAATGAACCAAAGTGGAGTTTTAAAACAGCGTAAGAGCTCATATTCCCACTTAAATCTCCTTTGAATTTTTTACAGACTTATTCCTGAAAGTGTTAGAAAAGACGCATATGGTCAGGCTGGCTTCAGGAAATTGGAAAAGTCTTTGGAGCCTACATACTTCATAAGCCTGGCACCAAGTGGTTCCTTAAACTTTTTTAAATATTCGGCTTCACAAGTGTTTTGGGCAATTGCACGAAAAAGGCAGGGATTTATATATTTTAAGATTTTAAAGAAAAAAGCCATAGATTGAATGGGCAAAATTAGATAAAAATTTTACCTCCAAAGGGAATCTGTCAGCCGATTCATTCTCCCCAAACCATGGACAGCACGATTGTAGCCAGGTATATTATTCTATAGTATTTTACAGAAAACATACATTGGGGATCTGCCTGGGAATCCTTGTCGAAGACCAGACTAGACTGGCACCACCCTTGATAGGCTGAGAGGAGCAATGTGCTGTAAGAGGGGGCTGTATATAGAGCAGGTTGAAGGGTGATGTACTGTTGGAGAGGGATGGATATAGAGAGGGTTGAGGAGCATTGTGCTGTAAGAGGGGGCTGTATATAGAGCAGGTTGATGGGTGATGTATTATAGGAGGGGGCTGTATATAGAGAGGGTTGAGGAGCGATGTGCTGTAAGAGGGGGCTGTATAAAGAGCGGGTTGATGGGTGATGTACTGTAGGTGGAGGCTGTATATAGAGAGTGTTGAGGTTGATGTAAAGTAGAATGTGGCTGTATATAGACAAGGCTGAGGAATTATGTACTGTAGGTAAGGGCTGTGTATAGAGAGAGTTGAGGGGGATGTACTGTAGATGGAATCTGTATACAGACAGGGTTGAGGGGAATATACTGTAGGAGGGGGCTGTATATAGGGTGGGCTGAGGAATGATGTGCTGTAGTAGAAATGTGTATAGAGAGGACTGAGGAGTGATGTGCTGTAGGTGGAGACTGTATATAGAGAGGGTTGAGGGTGAATGTACTGTAGGAGGGGGCTGTTTATAGAGAGGACTGAGGAGTGATGTACTGTAGGAGCAGGCTGCATATAGAGAGGGTAAAGGGAAGGATGGGACTGTATATAGAGAGGGTTTAGGGGTGATGTACTGTAGGAGGGACTATAAATAGAGAGCGCTGAGAAGTGATGTACTGTAGGTGGAGGCTGTATATAGCGAGTGTTGAGCAGCGATGTACAGTAGGAGGAGGCTGTATATAGGGAGGGCTGAGTCGTGATGTGTTGTAGGAGGGGACGGTATATAGAGAGGGCTGAGTGATATGCTTAAGTGGAGACTGTATATAAAGAGGGTTGAGGGGGATATGCTGCTGTTGGAGGCTGTATATAGAGTAAGTTGAGGGGTGATGTACTGTAGGAGGGGTTGTATATAGAGAGAGCTGAGGAGTGATGTACTGCGGAAGTATGTATACATAAGATATTCAGTAGGAGGCTATACATAGAGAGGGCTGGGAAGCAATGTACTATGGGAAGGAGAAATATCGATGACAAAATGAGGAGCTCTTAAAAGAAAAGGAAAAAACTAAAGCTAAACACAAAAAATTACTCAGACATGAAAATGTTAAAATGATTTATACACTGTGTGCAGAATTATTAGGCAAATGAGTATTTTGCTCACATGATACTTTTTATACATGTTGTCCTACTCCAAGCTGTATAGGCTTGAGAGCCAACTACCAATTAAGTAAATCAGGTGATGTGCATCTCTGTAATGAGGAGGGGTGTGGTGTAATTGTGTCGCCCTGGGCAAGCCAGGGGACACAGATAACAACACACACGCACCCCACATTCCCTGTAGGTACACCAGCTAACCCACAAATCCTTGTTGCCTTCCTCCAGGAGTCTGATGATGCACACCAGGGGGTGGGCCAGGCGGTTGGCTCCACCCACCGAGGAGCTCACAACTCTGGAGGCAGGAAGAAACCAGGCAGATGAGTCCAGGAGGAGGAAGTTCCAGGTTGTTCAGCCAGGGAGGAGAAAGGAGTAGGAGGTGAACGGAGAGTAGCTCAGGAGGGAGCTAGAGTGAAACAGCAGTGAAAGCGACAGAAAGCCTGAAGTTGGTCTGTGGCTGTGTGCCCAGACGGAGTCAGCAAGGTCAGCAGACGGTGGTGAAGATCTTCAGTGGGACTGTCTGGAGGTTGCTGGAAGGACCACGGAGGCTGTGTGTATCCGGGGGTCTGGAGCAGTATACAAAGGGCAGTCAGCACCAGAGCAGGGGCTTCTCGCATCCCAGCAAGGCTTGGAGTCGCTGTAAATTGCTAAATCCGTTAGTGAAGGGGACGTAGATCCCCCAACAAGCAAGTCCTGATTGATGGCAAAGGTCCAACCACAACGGGGAAACACCGCCACCGCCAAGGCACCAGTTTCCCAGGGCCGGCGCCTGCGGGCAAAGTGTGGAGCTCCTCCGGCACAGATTGCAGTCGGGGAGCGGGTAACCGGTGGGAACCCACCGCTACCAAACAGACATTTCAAAGGTGCAGGGAAGAGACCGTCACCGCTAACTGCAGGGAACCGCAGCACCGTGAACCGTCCGAGGGACCCGTCCAACCAGCCGTTTGTTTACCGAGAACTGTGTCGTGTTTACTGGCTGAGTGAGTACCTCAGTGCCGCAAGGCACAGCGCTTCCCCTGCGCCCCTGCACCCCACTGGCCCCGGGATCACCAACCCCTACCCACGGAGGGGCAACATAACAACTGGCTGCTCCACATCACCATCCCCGGGATCCCCACATTGAGCAGCGGTGGTGAAATCACCACAACCGTGGGTGGCGTCACGAACTATAACAATCCCCAACCACAAAACCCCCCTTTCACTCACGGGCGAGGAGTGTCGCTCGAGAAACCCCGGGATCCGGCCCACCGCTCGAGCCACCACTGAGCAGCTGCCGGACCCGAGCAGAAGGGGTGAGCGCGGTGTGCTGACACCCTCCTCCCCGCCCGCGACAACTTGGCGTCACGAACAGGATCCTACCGCTCTGCCGTCAGGTAGAGGTGCGCCTTGTTACCGCCGGAGGCATCCGGCCGAAAAAGTTCAGAAGCCGCCATCTTTGGCGCGAAAAGTTCCCGCTCGAGCGTCTTCTCGAGCAGTAGAGGGGCGAAGGCCAAAACTCCGCCCCGAGAGAGGAGGGGCCGAAGAGAGCTAAGGGGGACGCGATGGCGGCTGGACGCATGTAGCTGCGGCTATAAAAGCAGGGACGCCAGGACTCTGCAAGTATACCGTTCCTGGAAGAGAAAGCCATCATGTGGATGCCGTCCCGCGACACCGTAGCCCCCACGCCTGGAACCGCGGCGTGGGTGGAGATCCGGACCGCGCAGCTCTACCAACGGCTGCAGGTGAAGATGCAGCTCCTCATGGAGGAGTGGGAGGCCGACATGGCGGACGTTGTAGCCACCGTGCGGAGACGCGAGGAGGAAGCGGAGAAAGGGAGGGTGAGTGACCCACGTCTCGATGCCCTTGCAGGGCCGGTCATCGCGGCTGTGGGGCCCGGTCCAAGCCCTCTCCGCCCGTTGCCTCCCTCGCCACCCGTCCCGGAGGCCGTGACCCCGCCACTAGGCCTGCTACCACCGCAACCGGTAGCAGTACCCAGTGTCCCCGCCCAGGCGGGCCGACCTGTAGCCGGAGCCCGCGGCACACCGGAGGTGTTACCGTGGAAGACGCCGAAAGTAGAACCGGAGGCATCCCTTGAAAAACACCCCGAGCCGTAGCCGATGACCCGTTCCGAGCCGAAGGCCCGGCAGCGGAAAGCCCCTATGCCCATTCCCCACACCTCGGCTGAGGTGGCGCCGGGTTGTTGCTGCAAGGCAGCGCCCAAGGCCATGACACCGCGGGATACGCCGCCCACCTTCCTGACAGTGGGTAACGTGTTGGATGTCCCGCGGGGCCCGACCCGTGCGCCGGCGCTGGCAGCAGCGCCGTACTGGGATAGGGAGCCGGTACCGCTGGGCTTGGAGATCGAGGAGAGGGAGCGGAAGAAGGCCGAACTGGTGGCCAGAGCGATCCGGGAGAAGGAGCACTTCCGGCGGGCGACCTCCCGTGCCCGAGGACCGTTGTACGTGGGGCAGGTGAGGCGGTTTGATGTCCGCCGGGGCTACGGGTTCATCTACGAGCCGGGCCTGGAAGCCGAAGTTTTTGTAGCCCGGCGGGATGTGAATGCCCACCTACCCGAGGAGCATCCCGGCCGCAATCTGATGCCGGGAGACATAGTGCAATACGCCCGGTTCTTTGGAGAGCGGGGGTGGTTTGCGCTGGACGCTACACTGAAGGGCAGCCCAGAGGCCCGAGCGAGCGCCGCGCCCCCTCCCTTGGAAGGAGCACTGGAGCCTGGAGGACCGGAGTAGGGCCGTGGGTGCCCGGAGCAGCAGTCCCCGTTGGGACCACCACTGAAGTTTAAGTTTGTTGAAAAGTTTTGAAAGTTGCAGATGATAAAAATGAAAATTACCGAACAGTTACCTGATTTGCTTTTGTGATTGCAACCGGCTGGAGCCGGCACCATTGTCCCCGTGGGGACCGTTTAAGTTTATTGGCATGGGAACTATCCATGGACAAGCCCGTGAACTTGCAGGGAACCACAAACGTTAAGTGGCTTGTAAATATGTTGGGTACCGTTACCGTTTCCGCTATACCGTCTCCGGAGAGGCAGGTTGGAGGGAGGGCCCTGAGCAGAGCAGGCCAGGGCCCAGCCACCAAAGGAACCGGTGGCCACCCTCTGGAGGGGAAGGACAGATCCCGCTCGGGTAACTTGTGCTGTACTGTGGGTCAAGGGGTGCTGCCTGGGTTTTAGGGGCAGCATCAGGGCCAGGTTGCTTGGGTGGGAGAGAGCGGAAACCGTGACCGTACACCGTTGTAACATTAAAAGTAAATGTGCCTCCCGTCTTGGGAAGAGTTGTTATTAAAAATGTATATTATTTACCGTTTATAATGTTATACCGTTTACATTTTCAGAAAACAAAAAGGAAAATAAAACCGGTGTTGGACGGGCAGCCCGAGGACGGTCTGCGTTTTGCTAAGGGGGAATGTGTCGCCCTGGGCAAGCCAGGGGACACAGATAACAACACACACGCACCCCACATTCCCTGTAGGTACACCAGCTAACCCACAAATCCTTGTTGCCTTCCTCCAGGAGTCTGATGATGCACACCAGGGGGTGGGCCAGGCGGTTGGCTCCGCCCACCGAGGAGCTCACAACTCTGGAGGCAGGAAGAAACCAGGCAGATGAGTCCAGGAGGAGGAAGTTCCAGGTTGTTCAGCCAGGGAGGAGAAAGGAGTAGGAGGTGAACGGAGAGTAGCTCAGGAGGGAGCTAGAGTGAAACAGCAGTGAAAGCGACAGAAAGCCTGAAGTTGGTCTGTGGCTGTGTGCCCAGACGGAGTCAGCAAGGTCAGCAGACGGTGGTGAAGATCTGCAGTGCGACTGTCTGGAGGTTGCTGGAAGGACCACGGAGGCTGTGTGTATCCGGGGGTCTGGAGCAGTATACAAAGGGCAGTCAGCACCAGAGAAGGGGCTTCTCGGATCCCAGCAAGGCTTGGAGTCGCTGTAAATTGCTAAATCCGTTAGTGAAGGGGACGTAGATCCCCCAACAAGCAAGTCCTGATTGACGGCAAAGGTCCAACCACAACGGGGAAACACCGCCACCGCCAAGGCACCAGTTTCCCAGGGCCGGCGCCTGCGGGCAAAGTGTGGAGCTCCTCCGGCACAGATTGCAGTCGGGGAGCGGGTAACCGGTGGGAACCCACCGCTACCAAACAGACATTTCAAAGGTGCAGGGAAGAGACCGTCACCGCTAACTGCAGGGAACCGCAGCACCGTGAACCGTCCGAGGGACCCGTCCAACCAGCCGTTTGTTTACCGAGAACTGTGTTGTGTTTACTGGCTGAGTGAGTACCTCAGTGCCGCAAGGCACAGCGCTTCCCCTGCGCCCCTGCACCCCACTGGCCCCGGGATCACCAACCCCTACCCACGGAGGGGCAACATAACAACTGGCTGCTCCACATCACCATCCCCGGGATCCCCACATTGAGCAGCGGTGGTGAAATCACCACAACCGTGGGTGGCGTCACGAACTATAACAATCCCCAACCACAAAACCCCCCTTTCACTCACGGGCGAGGAGTGTCGCTCGAGAAACCCCGGGATCCGGCCCACCGCTCGAGCCACCACTGAGCAGCTGCCGGACCCGAGCAGAAGGGGTGAGCGCGGTGTGCTGACACCCTCCTCCCCGCCCGCGACATAATGACATCAACACCCTATGTAAGGTGTGCTTAATTATTAGGCAACTTCTTTTCCTTTGGCAAAATGGGTCAGAAGAGAGATTTGACGGGCTCTGAAAAGTCCAAAATTGTGAGATGTCTTGCAGAGGGATGCAGCAGTCTAGAAATTGTCAAACTTTTGAAGCGTGATCACCAAACAATCAAGCATTTCAAGGTAAATAGCCAAGAAGCTCGCAAGAAGCGTGTTGGGCAAATAAGGCACAAAATAACTGCCCATGAATTGAGGAAAATCAAGCGTGAAGCTGCCAAGATGCCATTTGCCACCAGTTTGGCCATATTTCAGAGCTGCAACGTTACTGGAGTATCAAAAAGCACAAGGTGTGCCATACTCAGGGACATGACCAAGGTAAGTAAGGCTGAAAAACGACCACCTTTGAACAAGAAACATAAGATAAAACGTCAAGACTGGGCCAAGAAATATCTTAAGACTGATTTTTCAAAAGTTTTATGGACTGATGAAATGAGAGTGACTCTTGATGGGCCAGATCAGTAAAGGGCAGAGAGCTCCACTCTGACTCAGACGCCAGCAAGGTGGAGGTGGGGTACTAGTATGGGCTGGTATCATCAAAGATGAACTTGTGGGACCTTTTCGGGTTGAGGATAGAGTGAAGCTCAACTCCCAGACCTACTGCCAGTTTCTGGAAGACAACTTCTTCAAGGAAGAAGTCTGTATCGTTCAAGAAAAACATGATTTTCATGCAGGACAAGAGGACACAGATCAGCAGCCAGCTCCTTTCTGTCAGAGAGGAGCTGCACTGTCCTGGCGCAGACCACGTGGCCGCTATATGACCCGGTGCCACCACTGACATCGGGCCCCACTGCCCGGTGTCAGCGGCAGTGACACTGGACCCCCCTCCCTCGTCATCACGCACATCAACAATGAAGTGTGAATCGGCCTGTGCAGCTCCATGCATCATTCTTCTCCCCCTGTGCCTGCGCAGTGACATCACTCCTGTGCAACTGCTGTGCTCAGAGCATAGAGCGCAGGACGGGAGGACGCCGACCGGAGCAGCGGGGGAACAGGAGAGAGATTGGGACGGAGCAGCGGGGGAACAGGAGAGAGGTAAGAACTTGTTTATTTTTCTTTTTTTTTTTTTAAAAAAAAAACAATCAGTGCGTACACAGTGGCCAGAGGCCGAGGGTGAGGGCTGCATTATACATGGAGCATGGTGGGGCTGCCTGCATTATACATGGAGCATGGGGGGCTGCCTGCATTATACATGGAGCGTGGGGGGCTGCATTATACGTAGAGCATGGGGGGCTGCCTGCATTATACATGGAGAATGGGGGGCTGCCTGTATTATACATGGAGCATGGGGGGCTGCCTGCATTATACATGGAGCATGGGGGGCTGCATTATACATGGAGCATGGAGGGGCTACATGCATTATACATGGAGCATGGGGGGGCTGCCTGCATTATACATGGCGCATGGGGGGCTGCATTATACATGGAGCATGGGGGGGCTGCCTGCATTATACAAGGAGCATGGGGGGCTGCCTGCATTATACATGGAGCATAGGGGGCTGGCTGCAATATACATGGAGGTCTATGGGGCTGCCTGCATTACACATGGAGCATGGGGGGCTGCATTATACATGGAGCATGGGGTCTGGCTGCATTATACATGGAGGTCTATGGGGCTGCATTATACAACATGACGGACACCTTATACATGCACTATAGGGGTGCATTATACATGGAGGAGCTACATAATACAATATGAAGGTTTTATGGGGCTGCATTATAATACATATAGGACTATGGGGGCTACATTATAATATATGGAGGACTATGGAGACTACCTTATACATGGACTATAGGGTACATTATAAAACATGGAGGACTATGTGGTGCAGTATAATATATGAAGTACTATGGGGTGCATTAAAATATATGGAGAACTATGGAGTGAATTATAATATATGGAGAACTATGGGGTGAATTAAAATACATGGAGAACTATGGAAAATGCATTATAATACATGGAGGACTATGGAGGTGCATTCTAATATATGATGGGTTATGTGGGACCCTTTATACAATATGGAAGGCTATGTGGGGGCCATTATAGTATATGGAGAACTATATACAAGGGTGGACAAAGATACAAGCAGGGGATGGGAACGTTTTGTGCTGAGGGAAAAGGGCTCTTTCCCTCAGCACCCAGCTTTTCCATGCTCTGCTATACATCTCTCAGCACCCAACTTTCCCGTTCTCCGATATGGGAAAGCTGAGTGCTGAGGTAAAGATGTATAGCAGAGCATGGGGAAGCTGGGTGCCGAGGACAAGCTGGATATCAAAACATAGGAAAGCTGGGTGCTGATAGACGGATTTCATGGACACAGAGCTCATGAGTAGAGATGAGCCACCCCCCTAGAGTTCGAGTTCGGTTCGTCGAACGGCGTGTGTGTTCGTCGAAAGTTCAACGACCACCTTCGAACCCCATTGGAAACAATGGCTGGCAAACACAAACACAAACACATTATACATATACACATACAGTTAATAAACATTGCCATTGTACTTACAGGTCCCGCGACACATCCTGCAGACTCTGTCTCCCACCGCTTCTCCTTCCAATCATTGCTGTGTCCTCCCAGTAACCAGCACTGATGATAGGACCTTTCCGTGATGTCATAGCATGTGACCAGTCACGTGTGTATTATCTCATTGGCTACAGACTGGTCACATGGCTATGACGTCATGCTAGGTCCTGTCAGTGCATGTCGCCAGTATGCGGTGCTCGCCCGAGCATCTCCGTACTCAGTATACTCGGCGAGTACCGGCGAGATACTCGGGCAAATGCTTTGCTCCCCGTTCCTGCATGTTGGCGCTCTTTACAGAGTCAGCCCACATGCAGGGACTGGATGCCACAGCCGGTGAATTGTGGGATTCAAGTGATCGGAGATCACCGTTGCTATAGTAACCCGCCTGTCAGGGTACTATTGCAATGGTGACAGCGGTGAAGTCACTGCTTACCAACCCGCAGCCTCTGCTCACTCACTGAGTGATTAGACTGCACGGGGAGCTGCGTTCTTCCTCCCACGCAGTGCTGTCTGACGTAGCAGAGCTGCATGGCTTGAAGGAGAAAGAAGACAGAAGACCAGGATCGTGGAGGGAAATGAGAGACTGTGGAAAAAGAAGCGCAATAGGGTCTTACCCCAGTAGGAAAGGGGTAAATAATGTGGTTGAACTCATCTATGGAAATTGTGATAGTCACAACTCCTATATAAGCATTTAACTCCAGGTCAAGGTTGCAGTCCCCTAATTGGCTGATAGCAGAGAGTAATAGAGATGGGTTTTCCAATACTGCGCCAATGACCAAAGACAGTAGGAATATAAGATTAATGTTATTTTCATGCTCAGGTCAACGCGTTTCAGGAGACTCAGCTCCCTTCATCAGGACAAACAGAGAAAAGAACATCTCATCTGAGATTTGATGTTCTTTTGCATGTTTGTCCTGATGAAGGGAGCTGAGTCTCCTGAAACGCGCTGACCTGAGCATGAAAATAAAGCAACATTATTCTTAGGATCGTGGAGGGGTGAGAGGGAGTAATAAACATGGAGTCTCTAAGTGTGTCTGTGTATTTATTTCTAATAAAGTATTTTTTCTGTGTGGTGTCTTTTTTTTTAACCCTTTATTGGAGATTCTTAATGGCCGGGTCAAACTTGCCTGACATTGAGAATCTCTGGCTTAATACTAGGTAGTAAAACAAAGCTAGTATTAACCCCTTATTACCCAGTGTGCCACCCGTCACCAGGGCCACTGGAAGAGTTGGATACAGCGCCAGAAGATGGCGCTTCTATGAAAGCGCCATTTGCTGGGGTGGCTGCAGACTGCAATTCGCAGCGGAGGGGCCCAGTAAGCTTGGGCCAACCTGTGCTGTGGATTCCAATCTCCAGCTGCCTAGTTGTACCTGGCTGGACACAAAAATGGTGCGAAGCCCATGTAGTTTTTGTTTTTTTTTTAATTATTTCATGAAATTCATGAAATAATTAAAGGGCTTTCCTCTATTTTTAGTTCCCAGCCGGGTAAAATAGGGAGCTGGGGGTTGGGGGCAGCCGTACCTGCCTGCTGTACCTGGCTATCATACAAAAATATGGCGAAGCCCACGTTTTGTTTTTTGTTTTTTTAGTTTTTTGGCAAAAAAATAAAAAATAAAAAATGCTTCCCTGGATTTTCCATTGCCAGTGAAGGTAACACCAAGCAGTGGGGGTTAGCAGCCAGTAGCTGCTTGAATTACCCTTAGCTACCAATACAAAAAATGCAGCGGGAACCCACATTTTTTTTTAATTATTTATTTATTTTTTCATAGAAGCCCCATCTTCCGGCGCTGTATCCAAATCTTCCAGCTGCCCTGGTGACGGGTGGCTCGCTGGGTAATAATGGGGTTAGGGCTAGCTGTATATTATCAACTGGCCCTAAGCCCGAAATTCATGGTGTCACGCCAACATTAGACATGGCCACCATGAATTTCTAGTACACATAAAAAAAACACAACACACAGAAAAATATTTTTATTAGAAATAAAACACAACACAATTAGTGACTCCATCTTTATTGAAATAAAGAACCCTCCTCCGCAGTAATCCTGGGTCAAGGGTCCCACGCCGTCCAATCCGGATCCAATATCATTTGATTGGTTTGCTGGAAGGCAAAGCGATCAGATGATGTGTCAGGCTCAAGGATGTGAATCACATGACACATCAGCTGATTGTATAAACGGCTTTATTCCAATCAGCAGATGTATTAGTGGGAAAAAAAAAAAAAACTACACACTTCTGTGCAGACACCTGTCTGATCGCTGCAGGACCCGGCGGTAATCAGCTGATGTAGTCTCCTGATAGTTTAGCTGGCCGCACTTATACTGTCAGCTGATTCCGTCAGGTGACCACATCAGCTGATCATCGCCAGGTCCTGCAGTTATCGGACGCGTCTACACAGCCGGAGCAGAGGTGTTGATATTGGGAGAGGAGCTGGGAGCGGACATGTCTCGGGAGTCTGCAGACAGGTGAGTATGACATTTTTTTTTCTACTGTTCACTTTTGATTTCGCAGATGCTTCCACCTCCTGTTTGACATGACACCGGACGGGAGGTGGAAGCAGCGATGGCGGTACCGGGAGGATCCACTCTTATGTGTTTACTGACAGAAGGAATCCTCTTCCTGTACACGTGATTGTATTACCCACCCCTTGCGTTTATAGCTGTGTTTATAGTCCTAGAAACACTTAGGGTCCTGTCACACATAGCGACGCACCAACAATCCGACCTGCGTTCCAACCTGGCAGGGATTGTTGGTGCGTCGCTACATGGTCGCTGGTGAGCTGTCAATCAGGCAGATTACCATAGTGACCAGCCACCAGCGACCCATGTAATGACGCTGTGCTTGGTAACCAGGGTACACATCGGGTTAGTAAGCAAAGCGCTTTGCTTGGATACCCGATATGTACCCTGGTTACCAGCGTACGCCGCTCTCAGGCTGCCAGCGCTGGCTCCCTGCACACGTAGCCAGCGTACACATCAGGTTACTAAGCAAAGCGCTTTGCTTGGATACCCGATATGTACCCTGGTTACCAGCTTACCGCAGGCTGCCAACGCTGGCTCCCTGCACACATAGCTGTAAAAAGCTACAGCTACGCTTTTCGTGAACAAACCGTTATCGAACATAACCTCGAACTCTCGAACGTTAAGCAAATCATTCGAGTTCATCGAACGACTCGAACATCGCCAAAAACAACTCAAATTTGAAATTGGCGAATGGTTCAATTCGAACAACGCTCATATCTACTCATGAGTTCTAACCTTGTTCTACGAAACCTAAAGAGAATTTAATTTATGCACTGCTCTTCTTGAGTTAATTTATTCACTGAACTGAGGGGAGGAGCTGAGACAAAAGCAGTGCATAGCAGGACTGCAGGAGAGAGACCTCGAATCGGTACAGTCCTGCTGAATCTGGGATGGTTGGGTTGGGTTGGTATGTAGAATCTCATCATCTAATTATCAAACTGCCCAGTTTATTATATGGTAAATTTGTGAATGCGGATAATGTCATATACTGTATGTAGCTGTTCTCCCTCCCATTCACCTTTTGTGTCTCCCCTATTTCCTCATATACTGTAAGCTTACGAGCAGGGCCCTCACTCCTCCTGGTATCTTAATTTTGTTATTTTGTATTGTCTCATATTGTCTGTTCATGTCCCCTTTTAATTGTAAAGCGCTGCGGAATATGTTGGCGCTATAGAAATAAAACTTATTATAGCTGAACAGTGGGCCCCCAAACTCAATTTTACTGGTGGGTCATTGTCACTCCACTCTGACACTGAGTGACACATCCCTGAAATCAATGTCTCAGCCCCTACCTTATGCTGACCTCAGATTATATAGCAAAAACCTGCTGACAGATTCCCTGATTCCCTTAATTACTTAAAGTCAACCTGTAAAGGCCCTGTCACACACAGAGATAAATCTGCGGCAGATCTGTGGTTGCAGTGAAATTGTGGACAATCAGTGCCAGGTTTGTGGCTGTGTACAAATGGAACAATATGTCCATGATTTCACTGCAACCACAGATCTGCCAAAGATTTATCTCTGTGTGTGACGGGGCCTTTAGCTGATACATGCTGCCCAATCTACGTGCAGCATGTATCAGAAATTGGCTGCATGTTCTCGGCCAGGGATGTTCGATTGAAAAACACTGCAGCATTTCAGAGAAAAACATACATTAAAACCTGCCAGTGACTGTGCCGCACTGGAAACTAGTCGGGCAGGTGTTCCCTGTCGGCTTCTAACCGCCCTGCCCTTGGAGTGAGAGGGCTTTCCCTATATCAGCACATAGGGAGAGATCTGTCAATCCAGCATTACCGGGTGGGGAGAAGTCACTGGGAACAACCCTTGTCCAACTCATCTGAAGCGCTACTGGCAGCTTTTAATGTATCTTGTCTCTGAATGAATTACCACAGCGTTCCTCAGTTGAACATACCCGGCTGAGATCATACAGCCAATGTCTGATACATAAAAACAAAAAAACAAAAAAAACAAAAAAACAAAAAAACAAAAAAGTGAGCCGGAGTATGAGATGGTATACATGGAACTTGTGAGACCATGTTCACACTGGCCATGAGACAAAGAGATGTCTGATACATGCTGCTCGCGGATTATGCAGCATGTATAGCTGTCAGGTTCCCTTTCATATACAGTTAGGTCCAGAAATATTTGGACAGTGACACAAGTTTTGTTATTTTAGCTGTTTACAAAAACATGTTCAGAAATACAATTATATATATAATATGGGCTGAAAGTGCACACTCCCAGCTGCAATATGAGAGTTTTCACATCCAAATCGGAGAAAAGGTTTAGGAATCATAGCTCTGTAATGCATAGCCTCCTCTTTTTCAAGGGACCAAAAGTAATTGGACAAGGGACTCTAAGGGCTGCAATTAACTCTGAAGGCGTCTCCCTCGTTAACCTGTAATCAATGAAGTAGTTAAAAGGTCTGGGGTTGATTACAGGTGTATGGTTTTGCATTTGGAAGCTGTTGCTGTGACCAGACAACATGCGGTCTAAGGAACTCTCAATTGAGGTGAAGCAGAACATCCTGAGGCTGAAAAAAAAGAAAACATCCATCAGAGAGATAGCAGACATGCTTGGAGTAGCAAAATCAACAGTCGGGTACATTCTGAGAAAAAAGGAATTGACTGGTGAGCTTGGGAACTCAAAAAGGCCTGGGCATCCACGGATGACAACAGTGGTGGATGATCGCCGCATACTTTCTTTGGTGAAGAAGAACCCGTTCACAACATCAACTGAAGTCCAGAACACTCTCAGTGAAGTAGGTGTATCTGTCTCTAAGTCAACAGTAAAGAGAAGACTCCATGAAAGTAAATACAAAGGGTTCACATCTAGATGCAAACCATTCATCAATTCCAAAAATAGACAGGCCAGAGTTAAATTTGCTGAAAAACACCTCATGAAGCCAGCTCAGTTCTGGAAAAGTATTCTATGGACAGATGAGACAAAGATCAACCTGTACCAGAATGATGGGAAGAAAAAAGTTTGGAGAAGAAAGGGAACGGCACATGATCCAAGGCACACCACATCCTCTGTAAAACATGGTGGAGGCAACGTGATGGCATGGGCATGCATGGCTTTCAATGGCACTGGGTCACTTGTGTTTATTGATTACATAACAGCAGACAAGAGTAGCCGGATGAATTCTGAAGTGTACCGGGATATACTTTCAGCCCAGATTCAGCCAAATGCCGCAAAGTTGATCGGACGGCGCTTCATAGTACAGATGGAACATTCTGCAATGGCCAAGTCAATCACCAGATCTTAACCCAATTGAGCATGCATTTCACTTGCTCAAATCCAGACTTAAGACAGAAAGACCCGCAAACAAGCAAGACCTGAAGGCTGCGGCTGTAAAGGCCTGGCAAAGCATTATGAAGGAGGAAACCCAGCTTTTGGTGATGTCCATGGGTTCCAGACTTAAGGCAGTGATTGCCTCCAAAGGATTCGCAACAAAATATTGAAAATAAAAATATTTTTTTTGGGTTTGGTTTATTTGTCCAATTACTTTTGACCTCCTAAAATGTGGAGTGTTTGTAAAGAAATGTGTACAATTCCTACAATTTCTATCAGATATTTTTGTTCAAACCTTCAAATTAAACGTTACAATCTGCACTTGAATTCTGTTGTAGAGGTTTCATTTCAAATCCAATGTGGTGGCATGCAGAGCCCAACTCGCAAAAATTGTGTCACTGTCCAAATATTTCTGGACCTAACTGTATATTGATATCATTCTTCCTTTGCAGCATTTTTTTCCACACCTGCCTAAAACATTTTCACGGTGCTGTATATAATTCAACATTTTTCCTGAAACATTTTATGGTAACTTTTCGTATTGCGTACCAGAGAGAGACCCTATTCCCCGAGCCAATGATTCCATTCCGTCAGACAGAAATTTGAAAGATTTGCAAAGATTTCCTGAATATGAGTTTTTGCTGTGAACTTTATGATTAAACTATCCTCACATTTACTGTACTGACAGCAGAATAAGTCCCATGCTTACAGACATTTATAGAGCTGACACATAAAAATCCAGAATAATTGGGAGTCGTTGCCACGAAATTCATACTTCCATTCAGATGTCTTATAGAATAAGATCAGCACCTGCAGAAATATTTCCTGCCATGGTGAGACTTTACCTAAGGGGCATTAACCAAATACAGATTCTCACGAGGCGCATATAACAGAAAATTACCAACATGTACTGCCAATAAGTGCAAGAAAAGCTGCAAAATTGTGCAATTAAAAAATGATGAACTGAAAAACTCTAAGATTTACAGATGGGTAAATGTAACCTCTTAAGGGAATGTGTCATTATAAAATAATCTGGGGTTTTAATCAGGTTTTTAGGTTACATGTAATTTTTTTATGGCTTTTTTATACATCACAATCTATATTAAAAAAATAAAAGTATCTTTCAATTTTTAACACCGGTCATGGGGCTATTTTAGATTCACACTTTCAGAGTTTTCAACAGGTTCATTGTCATCAGAGGCAGGATTAACCGCTATGCACAGCAACCACCAATCACAACAAGTGATGTCACAGCTGACCCTGCTCCCTCTCCTTTCACATTGACCAATTTTTGATGCTTCAATATATGGGATAAGCTCAGAGTCTCTTCATTGTGGCTAATGAATATGTGTATTTCTTGAAACAAAAAAAAGTTAGAGTCTAAAAAAAAGCCCCAGTGGCCAGTGTGAAAATTGCAAGAGCCCTCATTTTTATTTTTAATAAAGATTGTAATTTAAAAAACTGAAGAAGAAAAATAATAATAATAATAATAAATATATATACACTACAGTTCAAAAGTTTAGGGTGACTTAGATATTTCATAATTTTTGAAAGAAAAGCACATTCTTTTTTAATGAATCAAACATAAATTAAACAGAAATACACTCTTTACATGTGGTAAATGACTATTCTAGCTTCAAACGTCTGGTTTTTAATGCAATATCTACATAGGTGTATAGAGGCCCATTTCCAATAACCACCACTCAAGTGTTCTAATGGTACATTGTGTTTGCTAACTGTGTTAGAAGGCTAATGGATGTTTAGAAAGCCCTTAAAAACCCTTGTGCAAGTATGTTAGTGACTCGCCCACCCCAGGGCTATGGGACACCCGGTGCCGGGCCGGACTAGTCCGGGGGTCATCAGTGGTGGCGGGGCCCGACTCCGTGGCCCTGGTGGGTGTCAATTAAATGTGGCTGGTGACTTGGGGTGAATAAAGTTTGTGTTCGTGACGCCACCTGTGGTATGCGGCTATTAAGCCGCCGCTGCTGTATGAGGCCTCCGGGGTGATGGAATGGCAGCAATGATGGTACTGCTCCCCACAGGTGGAGCGGTGCCCCGGGGCACAGTTGGTGCTTGTAAATGTCTATGCAGAGAAATAACTGAGGCAACACCAGGGGTGCAGTTTCAAGGTCTTTACTCACAGTTCTTGTCAAGGCCTGCAGGAGCCTTTGGACTGCTGGGACCACCGTCAGGGACCTCCGCCGATCCCGGGTAGATCTGGGGGTAAATGCCAGTGCACCCCTCTAATTGTGTCCCTTTCTCAGCTGACTTCTTAAACCTTGCCTTTGTAGGATGGACCTGGCTCGGCCTCCACAACAGCCTCCGGGCTGGGAGCTCGCCTGTCGGTTACTTGCCCCCTTTCTAGAGGTTCTGCTGTGGGCTGTGGCCCGGGGAGTTTGCAACTTTCCCTGGGCCTCGGTTTTCACTGTTGGAGATGATTTTTCACTCCTCCGGTTTCTAGGGACCGTCCCCTGTTGCAGCTTGATCCCTCCACCGATGTTCTTGTGGAACAGGCCACCACAGCTCAAAAGCTATCCGTGGCCCTGGAATCCTTTCTCTTCCTCTGCTTGGTGTCACCTGGACCCTCTGAGTCCCAGGTTCTTCACCAGGAAGCGTCACTTTCTTCTTTCTTTAGCTCCTGCCTGACTAGAGCTCTTTTTCTACTCTCTGTTTCTCTCCTTCTCTGTTGCTTTCTTTCTCTGTGCGAACACTCTGAACACACCGAGCTCCTTTCTCTTTCACAGCTACATGCTGTCTCCTCACTCTCTCACTCTCTGAGGTAAACTGAAACTAACTTGACCTTCCTTTCCCTGTCTGCTCTCTGGTGGCTCCTCCCACCTCCCCAGTTGCTAAGCTGTACCCTATAGGAGCAGGGATGGGTCTTACCGCCCCTCCCAGCATGCAGCATGGGAGGGTTGCTGCCACTCTCCCTGGTCACAGTGTGTACCTAACAATGGGTGTAGTGTAGATTTGCCTGGGAACTGGCATGTACCCCTTTCCTTACCCAGGATGGGACATCACACCTCTGGATGGGGTGCAATGTCTCTGTGGCGACGAAAGCATCAGGGGCGCCACATTAGCATAGCTGAAAACAGTTTTGCTGATTAGAGAAGCTATAAAACTGACCTTCCTTTGAGCTAGTTGAGAATCTGGAGCATTACATATGTTGGTTCCATTAAACTCTCAAAATGGCCAGAAAAAGAGAACTTTCATGTAAAACCCGACAGTCTATTCTTGTTCTTATAAATGAAGGATATTCCATGCGAGAAATTGCTAAGAAACTGAAGATTACCTACAACGGTGTGTACTACTCCCTTCAGAGGAGAGCACAAACAGGATCTAACCAGAGTAGAAAGAGAAGTGGGAGGCCGCGCTGCACAACTGAGCAACAAGACAAGTACATTAGAGTCTCTAGTTTGCGAAATTGACCCCTCACAGGTCCTCAACTGGCAGCTTCATTAAACAGTACCCGCAAAACACCAGTGTCAATGTCTACAGTGAAGAGGCGACTCCGGGATGCTGGCCTTCAGGGCAGAGTGGCAAAGAAAAAGCCATATCTGAGACTGGTCAATAAAAGGAAAAGATTAATATGGGCAAAAGAACACAGACATTGGACAGCGGAAGATTGGAAAAAAGTGTTATAGACAGACGAATTGACGTTTGAGGTGTATGAATCACACAGAAAATTTGTGAGACACAGAATAACTGAAAAGATGCTGGAAGAGTGCCTGACGCTATCTGTCAAGCATGGTGGAGGTAATGTGATGGTCTGGGGTTGCTTTGGTGCTGGTAAAGTGGGAGCTTTGTACAATGTAAAAGGGATTTTGAATAAGGAAGGCTATCACTCCATTTTGCAATGCCATACCCTGTGGACAGCGCTTGATTGGAGCCAATTTCATCCTACAACAGGACAATGATCCAAAGCACACCTCCAAATTATGCATGAACTATTTAGGGAAGAAGCAGGCAGCTGGTATTCTATCTGTAATGGAGTGGCCAGTCCAGTCACCAGATCTCAACCCTATTGAGCTGTTGTGGGAGCAGATTGACCGTATGGTGCGTAAAAAGTGCCCATCAAGCCAATCCAACTTGTGGGAGGAGGGAAACATGGGGAGAAATATCTCTAGATTACCTCCGCAAAGGAACAGCTAGAATGCCAAAGGTCTACAAAGCTGTAATTGCTGCAAAGGGAGCATTCTTTGCCGAAAGTAAAGTTTGAAGGGGAAAATTATTATTTCAAGTAAAAATCATTATTTCTAACCTCGTCAATGTCTGGACTATATTTTCTATTCGTTATGCAACTTATTTGATAAATAAAAGTATGATCTTTCATGGAAAAGACAAAATTGTCTGGGTGACCCCAAACTTTTGAACAACAGTGTATATACAGTTTTGATCAAAAGTTTACATACCCTGGCAGATTTTGTGCTTTCTTGGCCTTTTTCAGAGAATATGAATGATAACACAAATACTTTTTTTCCACTCATAGTTAGTGGTTGAGTGAACCTATTTATTGTCAAACTACTGTGTTTTCTCTTTTTAAATCATAATAACAACCACAAACATCCAAATGACCCTGCTCAAAAGTTCATATACCCTGGTGATTTTTGCCTGATAACTTGCACAAAAGTTGACAAAAATGGGTTTGAATGGCTAATAAAGGTAACATCCTCATCTGTGACCTGTTTGCTTGTAGTCATTGTGTGTCCACAAAAGCTGAGGGAGTTTCTGGGATCCAGACAGACTCTTGCATCTTTCATCCAGCCACCGACATTTCTGGATTGTGAGTCATGGGGAAAGCAAATGAATTGTTAATGGATCTACGGGAAAAGATAGTTGAACTGTATAAAACAGGAAAGGGATACAAAAAGATATCCATGGAATTGATAATGCCAGTCAGCAGTGTTCAAACTGTGATTAACAAATGGAAAATCAGGGGCTCTGTAAAAACCAAAGTACTATCAGGTAGACCAAGAAAGTTTTCGGCCACAACTGCCAGGAAAATTGTTCAGGATGCAAAGAAAAACCCACAAATAACATCAGCTGAAATACAGGACTCACTGAAAACTAGCAGTGTGGCTGTTTCAAGATGCACAATAAGGAGGCACTTGAAGAAAAATGGGCTGCATGGTCGAGTCGCCAGTAGAAAACCATTATTGCGCAAATGCCACAAAGTATCTTGCCTACAATAAGCCAAACAGCACAGAGACAAGCCTCCAAACTTCTAGAACAAGGTAATTTGGAGTGATGCCACAACCATAAACATTACATTTGGAGAGGTGTCAACAAGGCCTATGATGAAAGGAACACCATTCCTACTGTAAGGTGTGTCGCCCACCTGCAGCGGTCACCCCAGGGACACCACTCCACATTCGGGGACTCCACAGGGTCTTCACTTTAAGTATATCTGGCTACAAGTATGTCAGGTTTATTTATATAGGAGTCGTGACGCGACTCATGGTTTGTTGTCAGGGTTATGGGTGACCGCCACTGCAGGTTTAACAAGCTTCTGGGGCTGATGGAGTCTGCAGTCGGGTGGTGTGGCCTCTCGTGAGTGATGCTGGCCCCAGGGGCTCGGGTGTGTAGAACAACAGGTTCCAGAATAACTCAGTCTCAGTCCAAGATGTCTTTCAACTTCTTTACTCACAGTTAGATGTTTTGTGAGGTACCTGGGCGATACTGAGATTAACCAGGAGAAACCAGGTATCCTTTAGGCTGGTTTAAGGGTAACCGTTAACTCGCCTTCCTAGCACTTTTTGTTTCGGATAACCCCTGACTTGAAGTACCGTGGGATTCATCCAGGGAAGTCGCTACTGCCTTTTCTCCCCTTTTTGGCCCATTTTCCGGCAGCGTGGACCAAGGAAGATGTCTCCAGGCTCAATCCTCCTTATAGGCCCCCTCGTTGCTGCTGAGGCTTGGACTCTAGTTGGTTGGTGTGGAACTTGTGGTTCCCCTCACCAGCAGGTTTAGCAGATCAATAAATAGACGCCTACTCTAGGGACCTGTTCCCCGTGCGTGCCTAGCCACCAGGAGTCTCCGTGCTTGACCAGCTGACTTCCTCAGCGTCTTTCTGACCGACTTTCTGGTAACCGTTCTTCCCCGCCAACGGCTACTACACGTGCAGAGTCTGACAAGCGTGTTAGCGCGCGTCTCTCCTCCAGCAACCCTCTCCTTGCGCCTACCGCTCTCAGACTGGCTAGCTCCTCCTACTTTCCTTACAACCACTGCCACCTTAGCTTCCAGCCCCTCCCCTTCACCCCTAGATGAGATGTGGAGGATGCCCAAGGGTCCCCTCTAAAGTGCGGGAAACCTGGTTGCTATGTGTCTGTGCGTACACACCCTATTCCAGCCTTCAGACTTACCTGGAAGTACTGCCCCAGCATGGGTGCAGTACTCAGCGGTGCCTGACCAGGCCAGGGGCGCCACATTCCCCATTGGTTATCAACAGAACGTCCTCAGGCTGCAAAGACAAGAAAATAATTAAATACAAACTTTTCCCACATAGGGGAGTTATTTACATTCAAACATACCAGGTACCATTCCACCACCACCCACCACCCACAAGTCCTGGTCCCACCCAGAAACGTCCAGGAGGCAGGTTACCGATCCCTTTGGTGACCAGGTCTGGGCCATCTGTATCCCAGACCTTTCCTCCAATCTTCCTCTCCTGAGGAGGGTGGTGTAGGGTAGGCCCCATAAACAGGCGTACCAGCTTCCGTGAGTTGGAGAGCAGGCCCCATAAACAGGCTTGCTCCCTGGTGTTGGAGAGCAGGCCTCATAAACAGGCGTGCTCCCTGTTGTTGGAGAGCAGGCCCCATAAACAGGCATGCTCCCTGGTGGTGCAGAGCCATGCCCCATAAACAGGCATGCTCTGGGGTTGGTACCACTGAGGTAACTTTTTACAATGCGAGAGTTTGTAGCTATAGCCAGTTCATAGCCTGTGGTCCATTTTTAAAGTGCACTTAACCTGGTGCTAAGGAATATTGTTAAAAGGTTCTTGCAACAGTCCTTGCGGGCACATTTCTTGAACGTTACTAAACTTTCAACACATGTTAAACATTCTTAAACTAAACAGGTTCTCTACAAAGACATTTTAGACTACACAGATTTTCTCCTCTCAAGACCAGGGTTCTTATTTTCAGTGCACTGATTATGGGAGATTGCAGCATAAGCGTCCCCTGGTGGTGATGACTCTGGGGACCTGGTAGAAACAATGGGGATGGAGTCTGAGCTCACTAAGGTTTCCTTCGGACATTGCATTACGTCCAAGGCAAACCAGCCTCTTTCTCCCTTATGTCTTGTGAGCTCGACTACATCCCCCACATAGAGATCACGACCAGAGTGACCCTGCTGTAGGTGGGACTGCACATCCCGTCTGGAGACAAAGATCCCCTCCTTCACTCCGGCCTTCACTATAAAGCCCCACCCTGTGTGGCAGTTGAATTCCTCCACTACCCCACGGTAGAGGGAACTTCTGGCCTGGTGCTTGGCCCGCAGCAGGGACTGCTTTTCCTGCAGGTCCCTGGCCTCCACTTGCTCTCTGTCTGGGGTGGGCTTCTCAAGGGGGTGTCTGGCTCTCACACAATGCTGCCTTCTGCAGGCTGGTCTCCGCATTACCATCACCTGGTCATCAGCAGGTAACCAGGTCACATACATGCTGGAGCTATATGCAACCAGGTCGTCCTCCCTGGCAGGGGGTGCTGCGACCTCTTCCGGTCGTTGGGGGAACAGCAGCGTGGCCTCCTGGCCTCCCTTTCTCTCAAAGGGTGCTGCGACCTCCTCCGGTCGGCTGGGGCTCAGCAATGATGGCTGTAAGATCTCTTCTCCCTCTCTGGTGGAGGGTGCTGCGACCTCTTCCGGTCGTTGGGGGGACAGCAGCGCGACCTCAGGGCCTCCCTTTCTCTCAAAGGGTGCTGCGACCTCCTCCAGTTGGTTGAGTAGCTGCTCTGGAGATGAGCCTTCAGCAGTCAGGTAGGACGAGGGGTCCCTCTCCAACGGAGAGAGTGCTGTGACCGCTTCTGGGCGGGACGACGGCCTGTGGCCCATGCACCTGGCAAACAGGTCAGCCCAGGGCAAAGGCTTCAGTTCTCCCTCTGGCTGAGGGGGCACTGTGTCCACTTCAGATCGGGATGCAGGAACCGGTTCCTCAGTCAGCGACTGGGGCGCCGTGACCACCCCTGGTCGGGCAACTGGGACAGGAGGCATTGCGGCCTGGTCTGGCCGTGGGTGTCGCATCAGACGTTGCACCGGGTGCCGCACCGGACATCGCATCGGGCATCGCACTGGACGTCGCACCGGACATCACATCAGGCATCGCATCAAGCATCACATCGGCTTCTGATAACAATGCTGGTGGGGTCAGCATACCAGGTGGAACAGGGGCTGTTTTGCACTCACTCAGATCCATACTGTAGACATCCCGCAGCATGACCGCCACTGCCGACGACGACTCCAGTTGAGCGTGGGCGGTGCCTCCAGGCAGGCCTCACTGCACCGACAACTGCAGGTTTCTAATTACCATTATCATCTTCTTCTTCCAAGCGGCTATCTCTCACCTGCTCTGCTCCTCCATACTGTCGGCAATTCTTCCCACCTCTGCCTCCAGCTCTTCCGCAGTCATGGGCCTGGTCCAACCCCGATCACCCTGGTCACCTACTGCAGATGCCATCTTATCTCTGTCGTTGCTCATCAGGTTCTGGTCACACTGCAGTCTTGGGCGGGCTTTACACGTTGCGACATCGGTAACGATATATTGTCGGGGTCACGTCGTTAGTGACGCACATCCGGTGCCGTTACCGACATCACAGCGTGTAAACCCTAGGAGCGACGATCACCGATCGCAAAAACGTCAAAAATCGTTGATCGGTGACACGTTGTTCCTTTTCATAATATCACTGCTGCTGCCGGTACGATGTTGTTCCTCGTTCCTGCGGCAGCACACATCGCTGTGTGTGAAGCCGCAGGAACAACAAACATCTCCTTACTTGCGTCCCGCCAGCAATGCGGAAGAAGGTGGGCGGGATGTTATGTCCCGCTCATCTCCGCCCCTCCACTTCTATTGGCCGACCGCTTAGTAATGTCGCGGTGAAGCTGAACGCACCTCCCCCTTGAAGGAGGGATTGTTCGACGGTCACAGCGTCGTCGCCGACCAGGTATGTGTGTGTGACGTTGCCGTAGCGATAATGTTCGCTACGGCAGCAATCACCACATATCGCATGTGCGACGGGGGCTGGTGCTATCGCGCTCGAGATCGCTAGCAGTTACACGTGCAGGGTCTGACTAGCGTGTCAACGTGCGTCTCTCCTCCAGCAACCCTCTCCTTGCACCTACCGCTCTCAGACTGGCTAGCTCCTCCTACTTTCCTTACAACCACTGCCACCTTAGCATCCAGCACCTCCCCTACACCCCTAGATGAGATGTGGAGGCAAGCCCCCTCTTGGGTTTGCCCAAGGGTCCCCTCTAAAGTGTGGGAGACCTGGTTGCTATGTGTCTGTGCGTACACACCCTATTCCAGCCTTCAGGATTACCTGGAAGTACTCAGTGGTGCCTGACCAGCTCAGGGGCGCCACACATTACATTTGGAGAGGTGTCAACAAGGCCTATGATGAAAGAAACACCATTCCTACTGTAAGGCATGGAGGTGGATCACTGATGATGTGGGGATATCTGAGCTACAAAGGCACAGGAAACTTGGTCAAAGTTGATGGAAAGATAAATGCAGCACGTTATCAGCAAATACTGGAGGCAAATTTGCACTCATCAGCTCGGAAGCTGCACATGGGACGTACTTGAACATTCCAACATGACAATGATCCAAAACACAAGGTCAAGTCGACCTGTCATTGGCTACAGCTGAAGAACGTGAAGGTTCTGGAGTGGCCATCCCAGTCTCCTGACCTCAGTATCATTGAGCCACTCTGGGGAGAACTCAAGCGCTCAGTTCATACAAGAAAGCCCAGGAATTTACAGGAACTGGAGGCTTTTTGCCAAGAAGAATGGGCAGCTTTACTATCTGAAGAAATAAAAATGCTCATCCACAACTACCACAAAAGACTTCAAGCTGTCATTGATGTTAGAGGTGGTAATACACGGTATTAAGAACTGGGGTATGTGAAATTTTGATCAGGATATTTTTGGTTGTCATTATGATTTAAAAAGAGAAAACACAGTAGATTGGCAATAAACAGCTTCACCCAACCACAAACCATGAGTGGAAGAAAAAGATTTTGTGTTATCATTCATATTCTCTGAAAAAAGGCCAAGAAAGCAAAAAAATCTGCCGGGGTATGTAAACGTTTGTGCACAACTGTATAGCAGAAGCAATCAGACAATCACAGCTTCAAGTCCGCTAAGGGAAATATTAAACACTTTACCCCTTAACAGAGTTTCTGTTTTTTAATTTTGTTTTTTTCCTATTTTCGTCCAAGAGCCATACCTTTTTATTTCTCCATCAATCTTGCCATATGAGGACTTATTTTTTGCGGGACAAGTTGTAGTTTTGAATGAATCCATTTGTTTTATCATATGTGTACTGGAAAAGGGGAGAACAAATTCCAAGTGCAGTAAAATTGCTAAAACAATGTAATTGCATGATTATTTTGGGGTATTTTATTTACCACGTTCACTATATGGTAAAACTGATGTGTCAGTGCTTCACATTGGTACGAGTTCGTAGATACCAAACATGTATACTTTTACTTTTATGTAAGGCTTGAAAAAAAAATAAAAAAAACAAAACTCATTTATCGTCATTTTTCAAGACCCGTAGCGTTATAATTTAAAAAAATGTTGCTGCGACCACAAAACTTAATTTTTTCATCTGGAATTTTTTTCACGCCGTGTGCTGATCAGATTAGTTAATTTTAGCAGGACACATCGCTGTGTTTGATGCCTACCAACGACCTCCTAACACGGTCCCAACACCCGCCGAGATCGTTATTCAGGTCGCTCATCGTTACTGAGTCGTTAGTAAGGTCTGACTGTGTGACATCTCACCATTGACCTCCCAGCGACTTACCAGCGATCCTTATCAGGTCTTATCGTTGTCGGGATCGCTGGTAAGTTTTGTGTGACTGGGCCTTTAAGGTGCGTCAGACTTATCAAACAGCATAATCCACCATGATAAATGTGGCCAATTTTAATATTGTCTCAGTTTGCACTGTCTAAGAATTAGACTACTAATAAATAGCCCCAATGTTGTAAAAATGCTTCTTCTATGAGTGATATCAACAGAAAATCCAAAATGGTAACCCTTTTGGGATTGAATCATTATTGCATTATTGATTTTTTTTGTCTACTTTTGGCATGTTTCACCTGTTTTTAATTTGCCCATTTTTTAAAGTCTATTTTATGTTTTCGCCTCTAGTTTTTTTATGTTCATCATCTTGCTCAGGGTTTGGGGTTTCAAAATATTTTTGGCAGATTCATCAATTGTGATTTGTAAAACATGTTACGCACAGTTGCAACGCAATTGTACTCCACTTCCATCCTGAAGTGATTTTATGTAAACCTGAAATTTTTTTATGTGCAAATTTTTTTCAACATTTTAAGGAAAATATACAATTTTTAATTTTTTATTTTTTTGCTGTAAAATCACTAAACAAGTTAAGAACAAATATAAAGAGCATTTTTTATTTTGCACAACATTTATGCATTATCAGCACCATTTAAATAACCTTGCTGCAAAAAAAATAGTTAATAAATACTATAAGACAAAAAAAGGAATTAAAAGGAATATGTTTCCAGGTTTTTCCCTTATGAGCTGCAGCCACCACCACTGATCTCTTACATACAGTATTCAAGATATTCTGTATATAAGAGCCCATGTCGCTCTGTGGAATTTAAAAAACACCAATATAATACTTATCTAGGTCTGATGAGTGTCGCTGGTCTCGGTCCGGCGCCATCACCGTCCTCCTGCCCAGCCCCATGTGCATGACTTGTCCTACGTCATCCACACAGAGGCCTCCATTTCGCTCCTGCACATGCGCACTTTGATATGCCCTGCTGAGGTCAGAGCAAAGTACTGTAATGTGCAGGTGCAAGAAAAGGTCAAAGACCGCCAGCGCATGCGCGCTTCAGTGCTTTGATCTGCCCTCAGCAGGGGAGATCAAAGTGTGCATGCACAGGAGCACAATGGAGGCCTCTCTGTGAATCACACAGGACAAGTCATGCACACGGGGCTGGGCAGGAGGACAGCGATCACACAAGATGGAGGAGGCACCAGACCAAGAGCCGTGACACCCATTGGACTGGACTGCCCCCTAGGTGAGTATAATAAAAGTGTTTTTTATTTTATACAGAGCTGCCTGGGCTCTTGGCATACCGTATATTAGGGCTCACTGGTGGTGGCCACAGCTCATAATTGAAAAACCTGGTGACCCTTTAAAAATAAACATAAAAATCATACATCGAACCCATAATTATTAATTAAAGTATGGGATGCACTCCGTGAATCACAGCATATATGTTTATCTTCTTTTTCTATATGAACCTAGTGATTGCTTCTTCTAGACTCATCGTAAACTTGCATCATGTCTATTCAGGCTGTGTATACATTTACCCAGAGGGTTTTACTGCTGGTCTAGTACAGGGCTGTATCAGGAATTTGTGTACTCAGAAAAACTGACACAGCTTCTTAATCACAGACCTTATCTCTATCTATTCTCACACTCCTTCTGTTCAATGCCACACAGTCATTAAGCACTTGCAGGATTACTAGATTTAATACGTCTTACAGATCAAAGTATTTTAATGCCGTATTTATGAGTATTGTCCAGATTACATATCTGCTGGAATTCTTCTTGAAACAATGTAATTTATGTTGATTACACACCTCCTGACCGGATAAATCACCTGCGTGCTGTAAGCCATTCTTTACATAAGGAATGCTCTTTCAAGTCATTTGTGTATTGGAGCTTTGTATCTCTAAGTGGAAGATTCCACCCAAGAAGATTGTGAAACATCACCTATAGTAAATGTAGGTGACCAAAGTATTTTACTTACCAGTATATTTGTAGTGTTTATATATGGTTATTTTTATGCAGTTATAAGAGTCAATTGGCTGCAATACTTTCCATCAAGATATTTTTTTATTTTTCAATAAACTATGTTTTTCTTTACATTAGTTAGGCTCATTTTTTGCACCTCTACCAGTACCAGTAGCGAGATGTTCCTGTTCACTGTTTTCAATGTGAAGGAGGCCATACATACACATTCCCTCCCCAGGATCAGAGGTATAGATTATAGCCATAGTTCCTAAACTTAGATGTAATTCTTTTCTTTACATGGCCTTCAGCTCAATCTCGAGACATGGTGACTTGATGCATGAGCGCTCTGTAGAAAGATCGATCTTGTGCAGCCTAGATAGGTCCACCAGGGTTTCTCCTTCATTATCTTGTGAGTATCAAGCCATCACATTGCTGGCCTTCTTCTTCACCTTGTTCCTGTCAGGTCTGGTGGTTCTGTACCTGAGCAGGTCCATCGCGCTTCTACGTGTGCTCTGGCTCCTCGACGGGTCACCCATATCCCTTTAATAACCATGAGGGATGGGGTGTTACCGTTGGGAGGCTTGAGCTTGCAAGAATGCCCACTCTGACCAAGCACGTGATACCCTGGGGATCACTGGGAGGCAAGACGTCGCTGCTTCCAGCGTTGGTGTCATTCAGGGGCCCGACGCTGGGTCCACTGGTGCGAGCTGTTGCCAGCAGGACGCTGTATCCTCTGACACAGTCAGATGGTGGAAGGATCCCTCCATTCCATTCTCCTCCTCTCCTTCCGATGTTCTGTGAACAAAGCGTGGGGCATGGGCATTGCCTTAGCAAGTCACTTGAGTTCTAGGAGGCAGATTGAAACCTGTAATCTGCCTTCCTTAGTTGCTGATTAATTCAGTTGTGTGTGTGGTTTGGTTGGTTTGCTTGTGCTGATTCTCTGAGGTTTCCTCTAGCATCTCCTGCTGCAAGGTTCAGCTTTTTCTTCGTTTACAGCTGGGTTCAGCTCCCTTTTGGTTTCTGCTGTGGTATCAACCTTAGATTTTTGTTCCCTTTTCCATTGAGTTATTTTCCTGGTGTGATTGTCCCACCGGCCGCTATGTGCCCGGTCACCTAAAAGGCTCTGTTAAAGTCCCCCCTCGCCAGGATCGTCAGGTGGGTGTAGGATATCTCCGGCCATTAAGGGTGTGCAGCAGTGTTATGGCTAGCGCCAAGTGCAACCGATACATTGCACTTGCGAGCGCGCAGCGATTCTGAACCCATCACCCCGCATTACAGTTCCTTCTATTTTTCCAACCATGATGCCCTTTTCCAGGGATTGCTCTCATCATATGATCTGTGTCTTGGGTATCCTTGATTCGAGTGACATGTTTAGCTTAATTTGTTCCAAAATTGATTTGTTTGTTCTTTTTGCCATCCATGGTAGTTATAACATCTTTCTCCCGCACCACATTTCAAAGGCGTTAATTCTTCTGGCTCAGATGTCAGAGAGAGCCTATTAGACCATCTAGCACATAAAAAGAAACAAGAATATTAAATGGCACTTGGTAGATGATGTGATTATGCCTGTAAAGGGCTGTGAAATTTTTGGCGCTATATTACTAATTAAAATAAATAAATTGGAGCCAAAGATCTTCAAGTTACACCTCCGGTCAGGCTCAGACTGGTGGGTGAATTCCCCAGTGGGCCCCTCTACAGGAGTGAGCCACGATCACCCTATATGAGCAGTAGTTGGTACATTACATTTGATTCACTATGTACTGACCAGGGCAACAACAAATCATTCATTTAAAAAATTACCCAGTTTATTATTGCATATAAGCAGAAGTAGATTTTTCATTGAGGGTAATGTAATAATTGCATATAGCTGAACAGTGGACCCTCAAAGTCAATGTTACAGGTGGACTTTTGGCACCCTGGTTCGACATTGCCTCTGATCACTCTACTTTTAAATTAATGAAAACTTCTGAATGTCCTCCCATTCCATTTTTGTACTTTTCATTCATTTAGAGAGTTTAAAACTTGGACTGAGACTTTAGTTTTTACAGTAACTCTGTGGTGGTATTGTTCAGTTCTAAAATGTTATCCAGTAGTCACAACCACTGTAAAGGTATGTAACAGCTGCCGCAGCCCCATGTGAATAGAAAAGTGAAGGATGCAAAGAGAAGGGGTTAATCCGTGGTGCCGTGGAAGAATTGACAGTGAAGCAGTCATCCTTGTTCGTGTTTGTTGGTCAACGCGTTTCAAAGAATGGACATCTCCTTTAATAACCGTGAGGTTCTACCCACTCATAACCAGAATCTTGAAATTAATTTCCTCACCACCTTTAGTGCTGAGAATGTGACCATTATGGATATCCTATAGAAACACTAGGGTACACTATTGAACGACTCCAATTTAAGTAACATTTTACCTCAACGTATTGGTATAACATCTAGAAGGCCCCTACTATAAGGAATATCTTGGACTCTAGCACTCAACGATCTCCTACACCCTCGGAAGTTACCCTTTACAATACAGCTATAGGTTCTCATAAATGTTTACACCAAAATGTCTGTGTTGCAATTCCATCTGCCACAAAAGAACGTCCTTTCATCATCCTCCAACAGTGATGAGATTTGCCCCATATAGAGTGTCCTAACCTGCCAATCCAGTTTTATCATCTACCTGATAGAGTATTCAAACAAAATATCGGGAGAACAACACATGTTTTGCACAATAGATTTGCACACAGCAACAATATACACAAAGTTTTTCTACTACATTGGCTATCCAGGCACTGCACTATTACACATAATAAAAATTTGAATAATTTACACATTACCCCTATTAAACAGATTTCTGCAACCACTCCAAATCGGATAGAAACACTTAATAGAAAAGAATCCTACTCGATCTACAAACTTAATGCTCTAAAACCTAAGGGTCTGAACAAAATTCGCTGATTGATTCTAATGAAGGAAATTTTCACAAAAGTGACCTTTTAGTATATTTATATATAATGTAAATATTTCTATATACCGTACATTTGATATAATTTTTAAGATATTTTAACTAAAAACAAATGTGTCTGCCATTAATTTTTTGATTTCTCACAGTGTAGGTTTTATTTTAATTTTTTTACACAGAAAATTCCTTCTTTGCAGAAGAACACTTTGACACTCAAAGAGAAACAACACACTTACTTTTAGGGTGCCCTTACACGAGCGTATAACTCGCATGAGTATCGGAACGCATCACTCGGTGCGGCCGCAAACACTCCGGACAGGAGCATGTCAGCCTCATAGAAATACATGCAGCTGACCCGCTCCTGTCAGCAGAGAAGCCAGCCACGCCGGGTGATGTGTTCCGATACTCATGCGAGTTATACGCTTGTGTGAGTCCAGTCTTAATCTATTAAAGTTTTTATTTTGGTTTAATTGTTCCTAGTTCTACATAACTTATAGGTGGCTTAAAGCACTATCTAATCCCATTTGTATGGCTTCTGAGATGTCCTCCTTGACTCATTTGTTTATCTATTTATTTAGTCATTCATTCCTTTTACTATGATATATGTGTGTTTAGCTTTTATCCTCTTCCTCACATTTCCCCTGTCCTCTCTCCCTAGCAGCTTTCCACAGCAGCTTTCATATAGCTAAACTCCAGCTAATTCTGCACATGCTCCCTGGGTTGGTTCCCACGCTGTGAACCTTAGTTACCTAGTTGCGCATGCTTCCCGGGTTGGTTCCCACGCTGTGAACCTTAGGTACCTAGTTGAGCGTGCTCCCCGAGGTTGGTTCCTGCTCTGTGAATCTTAGCATGCGCCCTGGAAATTTTTACCAAGATATTCAACTAGTGTTACCTTGGCACGCATGCGCACACTATTTTTCCCTCACTTCTGAACTTTTATTACCTCTCACTGTTTTCTTTGAGCCATGCATTGCGGTTTTCCAATAACACACTGGCAGCAAAATATATCTTATTTTAATTGTTTGACACAATTCAAATATTTTTAAAATAAATAAATATATCTAATTTGCTATATCTATTAACTTACAGTTATTTCTATACTCTCTCTATAAAGAATGAATTCACTGCACTTTGTAATTTTTTATTTATTTTTTTTCCGTTTCCTGCTTCTTTTCCACCACCATCTCTCTTTTTTCCATATAATTGTTTTTTATTTTTTAGATTATTATTATGATAATAAATTTTGTTGTCAAAGTTTTTTCATTATATGTGGGGTGTGTTGAATCCGTCAGACCAACCCATATGTCACTTCTGCTTTCGCCTTTTGGAAGCTATATAGATGATATGCCTAGCTCAGAGGGAGGGCCCATGCCCCTTTTTTGTACTAAGATTTTAATATTAGAGTAAGACTGTCCCAACTGGGTACACCTTGTCGCGATGGGATGGCTTTTACACTTTTCAATCAAACAGTGTTAACCAAGTACCCTATGTTATTTACGTATACTATTTACTTGCCATAGGGTATATACTCATTTAGTGGTTTTCTCTTGGGTTTTGTATGTGGAATGGCCATGGTGGAAAGGTTCTCTTACTATTGCACATATACGAACTTATGCTCTGGCTCTTTTTTTTTTTGTTATTTTTCTTGGGATTTTTGTATTTTGTAAAAATAGAGGTGTGAACCCTCTTTCTGAGATGGCATCTCATCTATATAGCTTCACAGGACTGGTGGCTGCAGTTCGGCCTCATCCTTTTCTGCCCTTTTTCACATTGATATCACTGACCCAAGGTACGGTTTAATTAGTAGATTTGGACCATCCTGACTGGGTACTCTTTGCCGGGGTGTGAAGCATTTTACACTTTTCGGTCAAACAGTGTTAACCAAGTATCTTATGTTATTTACATACAGTATACGACTAATATTTACCTATTTACTTACTATAGGGTATATGCTCATATAGTGTTATTCTCTTGGGTGTTGTACATTCAACTGGAACCAATCGTAGACAGTGGGACTGCCGGTGGGTGGGGGAAGCAGTGTATATGCCCCGGAAGTGAATGAGCGGCCGAGGAAGCAGTTACAGCCGCGCCGGAGCCTAGTTAAGTATGGCGCACTTGCTTTAGTAATTTTTTCTTTATTTTTCCTTTATTTTTTTGTATTACCCTAGTGCCAGATCTGGATCATTAGCCGGAATTCACTGAAAATTCCGAGCTTGGCACTCGGGTGCGTTTCAAACCGCGTAGATCCAGATTTTTATAGTCCAGGTCCGCCCATTACTATTTGTATTTTTCTATTTTTCTTTTACTTATGTAAATTTATAAATACAATTGTATAAACTGTACTTTATATATTTTGTGTAGGTCTCCCTTATTTTGCAGTATGTCAAGATAGCATGTAGCAATGTCCTGCAGAGTTGACTTGATGGGATGCAGTGGTTGGCTATGGGACTGACAGTTTAATTGGTCATCAGCCACTGGGAGAGAGATTTGGCTGGTTAGTAGGTCCTGGAGGAGTATGTTCCTAATGTATGGTGATAGAAGGGAGCTTCTAGAGTTTGCAGGTGTAAATAAAAGATTTGGCATCAATAAGGGGACAGCAAGTTTGGTCGCTGTTGGAGGTGCTATTGATAGATGTTTCAGCTTCAGAACTTTTCTACTATTAGGAAATGTTGAATCCTTTAATCCTGAAAAGATTTGCCTGGTGTACTAACGTGAACCTTTGCAAGGGAGCAGGAATATTGTTCTACCAAGTAAGACCAAGCCAACATGGCTCCTACAAATGGATAATGAATGATCCTAAACACGAGTGAAAATCCACAAGAGACTACCTCAAAAGGCACAAGCTGAAGGTTTAACAATGGCCCTCACAGTCCCCTTTATCTAAACATCATTGAAAATCTGTGGCTAGACCTCGAAAGTGCAGTGTATGCAAGATGAGCCAGGAATCTCACAGAACTGGAAGACTTCTTCACGGAAGAATAGATGAAAATCCCTCAAACAAGAAATGAAAGACTCTTGCATGGCTACAAAAACATTTACATGCTGTGATACTTGCCAAAGGGGGTGCTACAGGTACTAACCATGTCTTGGGCCATTTTTCTTTTTTTTAATTTAAAAATATAAAAGATGAAAATAAAAAAAAAAGTTACCTAAAATACAAAGGAAATGTGACACCTTTAACTTTATGTCTTTTAGAGATAATTTAGTCTTCAGCTTCCTTAAAGGGAAGGAGTCGTTAAAAAAATAAAATTTCAATAACTGAAAAGATGTAAACTATTAATGTTGTAATGTTTTGTTTAAATATTATTTGTTTTTTAATTGAGAAAAATATAAAAAAATATTTATAAGTTTGATATTTTCCACTCTTATTCACTAGGGGGAGCAGCTGCTGAAATCCTACTGTAGAACTACTATAGAACTAGCTCACATTACAACTGCAGTAAAAGTGGGTAGAATCTGCTCTCCTGTGTGTGATATCACAGCTCCCCCTCCCATTCTGGGTGTTTCCAAAAGAATAAGAGGATCACAGTGTGGAGCCATTTTGTTGGTGACCGCAAAGTGATCCTAATGTCTAAAGTGTCACTAAGGACAGCTGGCATAGTTCTCCACTGTATCCTGCACAGCACTGTATCCTACACCCCATATATTGTGCTGCTCGCTGGGATTGGAGGTTCAAGGTGACATGCGGCTAGGAGGGGTGATCTGCAGCCTGCGCGGCACTGCACTACAGATGTCACACCGCGATCAGCTGTCCTGTCAGTCTGGTGTCTGTTCCTCCCGTCAACGATCACAGCATAGAGCAGCGAGGAGCGCAGGCCCTAGGTCAGCGCACACTGGAGGTGGAGCGGCGAAGTGGGGAGTGAGTAGAGGGGGAGGGGTTGTGAGTGGAGGGGTGGGAAACAGCACGCCAAGATCAGTTACGGTGCAATCACCGCTGCCCGGCACTGGTACTCACCCCATCCCGGTGGGTGACAAGGGGAAAGTGCAACACACAGCATACGTTGTGAGCTCCACAAAGATAGCAGCGATCTCCTCCCTCTGCTGTGATCTGGACAGACCAGGGGGAGTGTCTAGATTACAGCAGAAACTGTGTCAGTGTTAGAGAATAGGGTCAGAGCCCGACAATAAGAATCAATGCACAGGGAACTGCCATAAATGAGGTGAGTAACTGTCGTTACAAACAGCAGATCTAAGATGGCAGCCCCCAGTGCTTCAGTAAAAATAAAATTAAATAAAAACTAAATAAACTGTGAGTTTAATTTTGTATTAAAAATACTTGATTTCATAATCACTATTATTAATACAAACATAAAAAAAACGCGACAACTTACCTTTAACTGTTCACAATAACTGTAATTTTGACCAGGGTACCCAATCGTTTGCATGCCACTGTAGTTATAAATTAAATACTTGTCTCTCTGTGTGTGTAAAACCCTTACCTTAGGTCATTGAAGCGGTGCAGTATCCTGACCGAGTCACTGAATAACCTTTTGGAAAAATCCCATTTCCTTTAATTGATTGGATCAGTCTGGTGATGTCAGCGTAGACAGGGGCGTAACTACAATAGGTGCAGGGGTTGCAATCGCACCTTGGCTCTGGAGCCTAGGGGTCCTTGAAGTCCTTTTGGCCTATATAAAATGACTAATACTGTTAAAAACTTGCAATAATTGGAGGCCCCGATGAAGCTTTTGCATTGGGGCCAATGAGCTTCAAGTCACACCACTCAATGCAGAAAACTTTGAAATCCATGTCAGAGACTTGCAGGATCCATTTTCAGAATGCCTCTGTCTTGTACAGTGAGCTCGGTGAGGCTGAGGTGTGAAGACCTTGACTCTACGCATGATAGATGAGATTAGAAAATAAGTTGTCTGTAAAGTCCCTATATATTAATGTTCTTTTTATTACTATGTCTAATCAGTATCTGCTCTGCAGTGGGATGATGAGTGTTAGCATCCTGGTTTGTGAAATATCATCTGCCAACATACTCTTACCATTGATAGGCTGTATTCACACGATGGTATGGCATCTGATGCGAGTGCATCGGATGCGATATGCTAATGATCATTGGCTCCTGCTGTGCTGCCAGTGTGAGCCAAGTATCATGCAACTGTGATCCGATCCTGAGATCAGATCACAGCTGAGGAGGAGAGGGTGGGTGCTGTTGAGTAGAGGATGGGATTAATCTCCCCCTCTCCTCCATTGTCAGCTTGTGCGTATATCGCACTGCACTTGGATGACATCTGAGTGCAGACCGATGTTTCACTCTCACCCATAGACTTGCATGGGTGCAAGTGATACAGCTCTCGCTGGCAATCGCAGAATCTGAATGAGAAAATATAACTGACTAACTACTCTGCCTCATTGAATAACATTGGTCTGAGTGCAATGCGAATTTTCTCACATTGCACTCGTACAAGTCATACACTCCTGTGAGTGTACCCTTAAAGTCGTTGTCCTGCCTAAAGGTTATCAGTATCAGATTGGTTGGGGTACAACGCCCGACCCTACATTCAATCTTATTCAAATGCATAGAAGCTGGGCTGCATTTCTTCGCTTCAGCCAAAACATGGCAAATTAGAAATGGTGGCCGATGCTCAAAACAGCTTTAGTGGAGGGAGTGCCATTTGTTGGACCCAAACAATTCTGACAATGATGATTGATCCCAGTGCTTGCAAAGTGTGCCACGACTTTGCAATTGGCCTCTGTACTGTGTAATTTTGGTAACGAGCTTCCCTTTATTAGGTTTTATTTCCAAAACAAGTTTATATTAGTATTACATACAAAACTGCTTTAAGAACTAGTGGGTATGATACTATTTTTTAGATAAATAACCGTATTCAAACCCATCCCCAATTTGAGAAAATCCTGCATACACCCCTGCACCTACGACATTGAGATCTGTACTATAGACGTCATATAAAACATTTCCTGTTCGAGGTTTCTTATGTCCATGTGATTGCTGAGAAACAAATGTCAGATCTCTGTCCAGTGAAGCAGTTCACGCAGGACGTCTCCCCTGTAATTGTGGAAAGAAAACTGTATGCAAAAAAGATATATAAAATCAGAAAAAAAAAAAAACAAAGTAGAAAGAAAAGCTAAGTCAAGGAAAGGGTTAAAAGCTTATAAAAATGTGGGTGATAACTATTAAAAATAGTGTTGATTATAGTGTTTAAATGTTTATTATCAATAGAACCATACTATCCAACACATATTAACGTATATACAATGTGTAATAATGCTTTAAATAGAAGTGAAGCTTTTTTTTCTCACACCTTCCTAAAAACCAATCCTACCTATACCCGTATGTTTGAATCTGTCAGCATATGACTTACACTATAAAGAGTATACATATACTTTTTTTCCCAGTTTTTTGTGTTATCAAACAATAAGTGACAATAGAAGTGACTATAAGGCCTGCCAGCCTTACCATGGGACCCTGTCCATTAACACTCAGCTGCACTACTCATGCGCATACTCGCATAAATTGTGTATTCCTTTCCACCCCTGCAACAGTTAACCACAGGAAAAAACCTTGAAAAAGGCTCAGGGAGAGCCGAAACGTTGGCTTCTTGTTGGTTACCTGCAGAAATAAAATATAAAAAAAAAATAATTATCAATTTAAAATTTGTTACTCATGTGCTAGATCAGCAGAGCCTTAAACCTCTTACAAAGACAAGTGTGTCCTGCCTACAGTCAAGCATGGTGGTAGGAATGCTACTGGCTGTGGGTAACTACAGGTCATTGAGGGAACATTGAATACCAACATGTACTGTGACATCATAAAGCAGAGCATGATCCACTTCCCTTGGAAACTGGGTCACAGGGCAGTATTCCAACATGATAACGACCCCAAACACACCTTCAAAACGATCACTGTCTTGATAAAGAAGCTGAGTGTGAAGGTGCTAGACTGGCCAAGCATGTGTCCAGAACTAAACCCTATTGATCATCTGTGGGGCCTCCTCAAACAGAAGATGGAGGAGTACAAGATCTCTAACATCCACCAGCTCTTTGATGTTGTCATGGAGGATGGAAGAGGATCCAGTGGCTCCTGTGAAGCTCTAGTGAATGCCATGTCCAAAAAACTTAAGGCAGTGAATGAAAATAATGGTGGCCACACAAAACATTGACACTTTGGACGCAATTTAGCCATTTTCGCTTAGGGGTGTACTCACTTTTGTTTCCAGCGGTTTAGACATTAATGTCTGTTTGTTGAATTATTTAGAGGGCAGGAATTTACCAGGTCATATCTTCAGTGTTGGCCCATGAAAAGGATATAATAAAAGATTTACAAAAATGTGAGGGGTGTACTCACTTTTGTGATATACTCTATATATTCATATTCTCATAGACTATATACAGCATGTATAGGCCTGCAGTGCATATTGTGTACATTAGTACCCTTTTAACAACATTACATAACATCTTGCCATCAATATCTTATTGTTAATATTTATTTCCACAATTTTTCTATCTATTAAATGTAATAGATTTTTATTTCTTTAGTTTAGAAAATGAATTGACTATGAAATGAAGAGCGTTAAACATCTCAGGTCAGTGTACGGTCATCAAGGATCAGCACAATGATGAGAGGACACCACACCTCTGGGAAATCTCAGATGGCGATGACTTACAAGCTGGAACTATAGGACTGTGAAGTATTTCCCAAGGTGGCGACATCTTGTACCATTTCCAAGGGATAGCTCAAACATCCTGCTGTATGGCGTAAGATGCTAGAAAGTCAACACCAGACCGTGACAATGTGCTCTTTCAGCAAAGAGTCTTTTTTCATCTCTGGAAGAACGTGAAAAACATACAACATGGACTGAAATATATATATATATATATATATATATATATATATATATTTACACATATATATATATATATATATATATATATATATATATATATATATATATACACTACAGTTCAAACGTTTAGGATCACTTAGATATTTCCTTATTTTTGAAAGAAAAGCACATTTATTTTTTTTTCAATGAAGCTAATATTAAATTAAACAGAAATACACTCTATACATTGTTAGTGTGGTAAATGACTATTCTAGCTCCAAATGTCTGGTTTTTAATGCAATATCTACATAGGTGTATAGAGGCTTATTTCCAACAACCACCACTCCAGTGTTCTAATGGTACATTGTGTTTGCTAACTGTGTTAGAAGGCTAATGGATGTTTAGAAATCCCTTGAAAACCCTTGTGCAAGTATGTTAGCACAGCTGAAAACAGTTTTGCTGATTAGAGAAGCTACAAAACTGACCTTCCTTTGAGCTAGTTGAGAATCTGGAGCATTACATTTGTTGGTTCCATTAAACTCTCAAAATGGCCAGAAAAAGAGAACTTTCATGTGAAACTCGACAGTCTATTCTTGTTCATAGAAATGAAGGATATTCCATGCGAGAAATTGCCAAGAAACTGGAGATTTCCTACAACGATGTGTACTACTCCCTTCAGAGGAGAGCACACACAGGCTCTAACCAGAGTAGAAAGAGAAGTGGGAGGCCGCGCTGCACAACTGAGCAACAAGACAAGTACATTAGAGTCTCTAGTTTGAGAAATCGACGCCTCACAGGTCCTCAACTGGCAGCTTCATTAAATAGTACCCGCAAAACACCAGTGTCAATGTCTACAGTGAAGAGGCGACTCCGGGATGCTGGCCTTCAGGTCAGAGTGGCAAAGAAAAAGCCATATCTGAGACTGGCTAATAAAAGGAAAATATTAATATGGTCAAAAGAACACAGACATTGGACAGAGGAAGATTGGAAAATAATGTTATGGACAGACGAATCGAAGTTAGAGGTGTTTAGATCACACAGAAGAATATTTATGAGATGCAGACAGGGCCAGATTAAGGTTGGTGGGGGCCCCTGGGCAGAAAATCTGGTGGGGGCCCCATAACGTTAACATTTTTAGCCATAACAGTAGAGCACGAACCGTAGCATTTAGATATAAATCCAATGAACATTTATCTTATCCTGTTCTGCCACATTCAGATTTACAGCACTACAATACAGATACAGCCCAGGATAAATCACAGCTGTCCACTTACACACAGAAAGTAGAGTTAGGGCTGCTTTACACATTTCGATCTCGTATGCGATCGCACACGCCCCCATCGTATGTGCAGAACAGGCAATTTGTTGCCCGTGTCGCACAAACGATTAACCCCCGTCACACGTACTTACCTTCCAAATGACCTCGCTGTGGGCGGCGAACATCCACTTCCTGAAGTGAAAGGGACGTCACACAGCGGCCGGCCAATAGAAGCGGAGGGGCGGAGATGAGCGGGACGTAAACATCCCGCCCACCTCCTTCCCTCCGCATTGCCGGCGGGACGCAGGTAAGCTGCAGTTCATCGTTCCCGGGGTGTCACATGGAGCGATGTGTGCTGCCTCAAGAACGATGAACAAAGAGACGTTCAATTTTTAGAAAATGAACGACGTGTATGTAATCAACGTTTTAACGCACAATCAGGGTCGCACGTAGCTGTCACACACTACAATATCACTAACGATGCCGGATGTGCGTCACTTACGACGTGACCCCGCCGAGACATCGTTAGATATATTGTAGCGTGTAAAGCCCGCTTTTGTCACATATTTTTTATTGATCCCAATGTTAAGGCAGCCCGGGCCGGCTCCAGGTTTTTGTGGCCTCCGGGTGAAAGAGTCTCAGTGGACCCCATCCACATACAGACACGCACATCCACACACAGACACGCACATACACATACAGGCAAGCGTATATACATATTTGAAGACAAATTCAGAAAAATACATATAAACAGACAAATATATGCACAGTCATATACACTGACACACATGCAGACACAGACGCATTAGGGCTCGTGCGCACGTTGCGTAATTACATGCATTTACGCTGCGTATAGCACTGCAGTGTAAATGCATGCGTCCTGCGTCCCCTATACAATCTATGTAGATTGTGCATGATACGTGCACCCATTGCTTTTATGAACGCAGCGATTTGGGTGCTAAAATGTTGACCCAAATCCGTGCGTTCATAAAATGAGCATGTCAATTATTCCGTGCGCTATGGATGCAGCTCCCGCTCTGTCTATGGTGGGGGCAGCAGCCAGAGCGCATGGAATCGGATTTTCTGTACAGAATAACTGCATCCATTATGCAGTGTTTCTGCAGCGATTTGACGCGCACATGTGCTGTCAAATCGCTGCAGAATATTCAGCAGTTACGTGTGCATGAGCCTTTACAGGTATTAATATGGGGAAATCGCCAGCAGCCTCACTCACCTCTCCCGCTTGTTTCCGTCCAGCTCCTTCAGGACATGTGGCTGTTTCACGATGGCTGTCACTAACACACATGACTGCACACTGACAGCACTGCTGTATATACATCACAGGAGGGGCTGGGGGCTACGATATATACATTACAGGAGGGGCAGGGGGCATAGACGATACTGGAGTGGCAAACAGCTCTGGTGGTGTACTCATCACTGCGATGGGTGACATAGCGCTCTGGGGAACCCATATAGTTCGGGGGGGGACGCACAGAATGCTCTAATTCATATATACACACACAGTACTGCTTCTTACACACACATCTCTGACACACACACACACTACAATGCACCCCCCATCACCCCCCCACACACACACACACACAATACAATGCACCCCCCATTACCCCTACACACACACGCACACACAATACAATGCACCCCCCATTACCCCTACACACACACAATACAACCCCCATTACCCCTACACACACACAATACACCCCCCATTACCACTACACGCACACACACACACAATACAATGCACCCCCCATTACCCCTACACAGACACACATAATACAATGCACCCCCCATTACCCCCCCCCCCCACACACACACACACAATACAATGCACCCCCCATTACCCCTACACACACACACACACAATACAATGCACCCCCCATTACCCCTACACACACACACACACACAATACAATGCACCCCCCATTACCCCTCCCCACACACACAATACAATGCACCCCCCATTACCCCTCCCCACACACAATTCAATGCACCCCCCATTACCCCTCCCCACACACACACAATACACCCCCCATTACCCCTCCCCACACACAATACACCCCCCATTACCCCTCCCCACACACACACACACACACACACACAATACACCCCCCATTACCCCTCCCCACACACACATAATACAATGCACCCCCCATTACCCCTCCCCCACACACAATACAATGCACCCCCATTACCCCTCCCCCCACACACAATACAATGCACCCCCATTACCCCTCCCCCCCACACACAATACAATGCACCCCCATTACCCCTCCCCCCACACACATTACCCCTCCCCCCACACACAATACAATGCACCCCCCATTACCCCTCTCCTCACACACAATACAATGCACCCCCCATTACCCCTCTCCCCACACACAATACAATGCACCCCCCATTACCCCTACACACACACAATACAATGCACCCCCCATTACCCCTCCCCACACACAATACAATGCACCCCCCATTACCCCTCCACACACACACACACAATACACCCCCCATTACCCCTCCCCACACACACATAATACAATGCACCCCCCATTACCCCTACACACACACGCACACACAATACAATGCACCCCCCATTACCCCTCCCCACACACAATACAATGCACCCCCCATTACCCCTCCACACACACACAATACACCCCCCATTACCCCTCCCCACACACACAATACAATGCACCCCCCATTACCCCTCACCCCACACACAATACAATGCACCCCCCATTACCCCTCACCCCACACACAATACAATGCACCCCCATTACCCCTCCCCCCACACACAATACAATGCACCCCCATTACCCCTCCCCCCACACACATTACCCCTCCCCCCACACACATTACCCCTCCCCCCACACACAATACAATGCACCCCCCATTACCCCTCTCCTCACACACAATACAATGCACCCCCCATTACCCCTCTCCCCACACACAATACAATGCACCCCCCATTACCCCTCCCCACACACGCACACACAATACAATGCACCCCCCATTACCCCTCCCCACACACAATACAATGCACCCCCCATTACCCCTCCCCACACACAATACAATGCACCCCCCATTACCCCTCCCCACACACAATACAATGCACCCCCCATTACCCCTCCCCACACACAATACAATGCACCCCCCATTACCCCTCCACACACACACAATACACCCCCCATTACCCCTCCCCCTACACACACACACACACACACACAATACAATGCACCCCCATTACCCCTCCCCCCACACACATTACCCCTCTCCCCACACACAATACAATGCACCCCCCCATTACCCCTCTCCCCACACACAATACAATGCACCCCCCATTACCCCTCTCCCCACACACAATACAATGCACCCCCCATTACCCCTCTCCCCACACACAATACAATGCACCCCCCATTACCCCTCTCCCCACACACAATACAATGCACCCCCCATTACCCCTCTCCCCACACACAATACAATGCACCCCCCATTACCCCTCTCCCCACACACAATACAATGCACCCCCCCATTACCCCTCTCCCCACACACAATACAATGCACCCCCCATTACCCCTCTCCCCACACACAATACAATGCACCCCCCATTACCCCTCTCCCCACACACAATACAATGCACCCCCCATTACCCCTACACAGACACACATAATACAATGCACCCCCCATTACCCCCCCCCCACACACACACACAATACAATGCACCCCCCATTACCCCTACACACACAATACAATGCACCCTCCATTACCCCTCCCTCCACACACAATACAATGCACAGTCCATTACCCCTCCCCCACACACAATACAGCCCTCATCACCCCCTACACACACAAATTACACTGCTCCATCCCTACACACTCCTGCCTCCCTCCCCCCCTCCCTCGGAATACAGTGCTCCTCCTCTGCCTGTCACAGAGCTGTGTTCCTTCACAAATGTTCCCCGTTGTGTCCTCTGCCCCTCCTCACTCATCCCCATTAATTACACCTGTCTCTTCAGCTCCTTCATGGAGCGCTCGCTTCCTCATGTCCCCAGTGTGGCGCCGGCAGCACTGTGATGATGTCAGCAAGGTGCTGATCTCATCACGTTGCTGCACGTCGGGGGCGGGGCCCAGTCCCGGCGCGCTGTTCAAATGTATTTACGTCTGAAAGATGCAAATACATTTGAATAGGAACGGAAAGAGGAAGCTGCGGTCATCGGCTCTGCTGCGCTCCTCTGCAGTGTACATGCCGGCACACAGCAGAGCCGGCACACAGCAGAGCCGGCACACAGCAGAGCCGGCACACAGCAGAGCCGGCACACAGCAGAGCCGGCACAGCTCGCTGCCTCCTGCTCCTGCTAGTGTGCCTGGCATGTAAGGAGCGCAGCGGGGACAGCAGACAGCGGTCCACCACACCGTGCCCCTGCTTCTAGGTACGGCCGCAGCACATAGCAGGGAGCATTAGCACACCTCTGACCCCGGAAGTTCAAGCGGCCGCTGGTACTTCCGAGATCAATCAGCGTCCTGTGCCCGCAGTTTGTTTTTGCGTCTTAAAGACGCAGATGCAAATAAATAGCGGTGCCCCCCCCCCCCCCCGAAAACACAGCTGATTTATTAGACTGTCTTTACGGAGGGGGAGAGGGTGTGAAAAAAAAAATGCTGACAGGTGCCTAGTGCTAAGTATGGTGGGGGCCCCCTTAGAAGCTCTTTTGGTGGGGGCCCCTGGGCTCCAGCCCCGCCTGCCCCGCCTATAATCCGGCCCTGGATGCAGAACAACTGAAAAGATGCTGGAAGAGTGCCTGACGCCATCTGTCAAGCATGATGGAGGTAATGTGATAGTCTGGGGTTGCTTTGGTGCTGGTAAAGTGGGAGATTTGTACAAGGTAAAGGGATTTTGAATAAGGAAGGCAATTACTCCATTTTGCAACGCCATGCCATACCCTGTGGAAAGCAGATGATTGGAGCCAATTTCATCCTACAACAGGACAATAACCCAAAGCACATCTCTAAATTATGCGTGAACTATTTAAGGAAGAAGCAGGCAGCTGGTATTCTATCTGTAATGGAGTGGCCAGCCCAGTCACCAGATCTCAACCCTATTGAGCTGTTGTGGCAGCAGCTTGACCGTATGGTGCGAAAAAAGTGCCCATCAAGCCAATCCAATTTGTGGGACGGTCTTCTGGAAGCATGGAGTGAAATATCTCCAGATTACCTCCGCAAATTAACAGCTAGAATGCCAAAGGTCTGCAAAGCTGGAATTGCTGCAAAGGAGCATTCTGTGACGAAAGCAAAGTGTGAAGGAGAAAATTATTATTTCAAGTAAAAATCATTATTTCTAACCTCGTCAATGTCTGGACTATTTTCTATTCATTATGCAACTCATTTGATAAATAAAAGTATGATTATTAATGGAAAAGACAAAATTGTCTGGGTGACCTCAAACTTTTGAACTGTAGTGTATATATACAGTACTGACCAAAAGTTTGGACACACCTTCTCATCTCTAGAATAACTGTTAAGAGGAGACTTTGTGCAGCAGGCCTTCATGGTAAAATAGCTGCTAGGAAACCACTGCTAAGGACAGGCAACAAGCAGAAGAGACTTGTTTGGGCTAAAGAACACAAGGAATGGACATTAGACCAGTGGAAATCTGTGCTTTGGTCTGAGGAGTCCAAATTTGAGATCTTTGGATCCAACCACAGTGTCTTTGTAGAAAAGGTGAACGGATGGACTCTACATGCCTGGTTCCAACTGTGAAGCATGGAGGAGGTGTGATGGTGTGGGGGTGCTTTGCTGGTGACACTGTTAGGGATTTATTCAAAATTGAAGGCATACTAAACCAGTATGCCTACCACAGCATCTTGCAGCGGCATGCTATTCCATCCGGTTTGCGTTTAGTTGGACCATCATTTATTTTTCATCAGGACAATGACCCCAAACACACCTCCAGGCTGTGTAAGGGCTATTTGACTAAGAAGGAGAGTGATGGGGTGCTATGCCAGATGACCTGGCCTCCACAGTCACCAGACCTGAACCCAATCGAGATGGTTTGGGTTGAGCTGGACCGCAGAGTGAAGGCAAAATGGCCAACAAGGGCTAAGCATCTCTGGGAACTCCTTCACGACTATTAGAAGACCATTTCCGGTGACTACTTCTTGAAGCTCATCAAGAGAATGCCAAGAGTGTGCAAAGCAGTAATCAAAAGGTGGCTACTTTGAAGAGCCTAAAATATAAGACATATTTTCAGTTGTTTCACACTTTTTTAAGTATTTCATTCCACATGTTTTAATTCATAGTTTTGATGCCTTCAATGTGAATCTACAATTTTTCATGTCATGAAAATAAAGAAAACTCTTTGAATGAGAAGGTGTGTCCAAACTTTTGTTTATATTTATTTTACTGTATATTTAATCATACATAAGTAGCTTGCATTTACTCTTGCTTTCTTTTTTTTCTGCACTTTTGCTTTTGTGTTATACTTGTAGCCAGAACTAGAAAAGGAAATTAATGTGAATGGAATATATGAATATAAGAGTAACCATTGTAATTTGTATTTTATAAATCTATAGTACAAATGCAAATAAGCAGCTTTGTAATACATCGTATAAGACAAAATTGCTTCTTTCTCCTCCTGCACTGACCTTCCACTTTTAATTCATAGGTAAACTCTGTAACAATCTATCTTCAATGCAGGGGTGGGATTCAACGTTTTAATAACAGGTTTCCTGTTCTTGTTTAAAAACCAGATCCATTTTGTATACATGGCCATTTGAATGCCACACCCATTTTCTTAGCCACACCCAATTTTATATACTTTCCTCAACCACAATATACAAGTAATAGCAGATACCTTCAATTACAGTCTCAATGACTCCTGTCATTTGCATGTTGTCCCACCACTGTCAGTCGCTTCTTAGTATGGAGTGTAGTATTAAAAGGTTTTCTACAAGATTTAAAAATTAGCACTAAATGAACTTTCCTCAAATTGGAAAAGACAACCTTCTAACCATTTTTCACCTCAACTGTCTGCTGCACCTAATCTTTGGCCTTAGCAGCCATAGGCCAATATGCAAGAAAATCCCACCACACCATGACCAGACCATATATTACCACCACATAGTGACCAAATAATACCACATACAAGAGGGAAATACTGCCACACCATGACCATACCACATATTACAACTACATAGTGTCTGAATAATACCACATACAAGGGAGAAATACTGCCACACCATTACCATACCACATATTACCACCACATAGTGACCAAATAATACCACATACAAGGGAGAAATACTGCCATACCATGACCACACCACATATTACCACCACGTAGTGTCTGAAAAATACCACATACAAGGGAGAAATACTACCACAACATGACCAGACCACATATTAGCACCACTTAGCAACCAAATATTACCAGAAACAACTGAAAAATACTGTCACACCATGAGCAGACCACGTATTACCACCCCATAGTGACAAAATAATATCACATACAAGAGAGAAATACTGCCACACTATGACCATACCACATATTACCACCACATAGTGTCCGAATAATACCACATGCAAGGGAGAAATACTGCCAGACCAGGACCATGCCACATATTACCACCACATAGTGTCTGAATAATGCCACATACAAAGGAGAAATACTGCCACACCATGACCAGACCACATATTACCACCACATAGTAACTGAATAATACCACATACAAGAGAGAAATACTGCCACACCATGACCACATCACATATCACAAATACATGGGGTCCGAATAATACCACATAAAAGGGAGAAATACTGTCACACAATGACCAGTAAGAGGAATTCCCTTTTGTTCCCTCAATGAAAAACAATACCCTCAAAAGTAATATAAAGTGTAATGCAGCAATAATAATGTCCCCTACTTGGCCCCTACACTAATTACTTCCAACAGTTGCCATCATAAACCAATAATGTATGTTTCTCATTCTGGCCCTCATATAGTAATTACAGTATGTCACCCATCCTGGCCCCTTCCTGAAATAATGTCACCCATCCTGTAATAATATGCTCAATCCAGGCCCCTTCCTGTAATAGTGTACCTTATCCTGGGCCTATACGTCCCCCATTCTTACCTCTTATGTCATCCATCTTGGGCCCATACGTGGCATATGGGTGACATGAGGGCAAAGGATGACATGAGGATCCAGGATGGATGACATGAGGATTCAAGGTGGGTGAAATGAAGGCCCAGTATGAGGCACATAAGGGCCCAGGATTGGGGGGACATAAGAGCCAGGATGGGGGTGTCATAAGACCCAGGATGGGTGACATATGTCCCCCATACTGAGCCCTTATGTCATCCATCCTGGCCCTTATGTCACCCTTCCTGGCCCTTATGTCACCCATTCTAGCCTTTATGTCCGCCATCCTGGGCCCAGATGTCACCCATCCTAGTCCTTATGTTCCCCCATCCTGGGCCCTTAGGTCCCCCATCCTGATCCTTATGTCCCCCATCCTGGCCCTTATGTCACCAACCCTGGCTCTTACGTACCCCATCTTGGCCTTCACATACCTCGTCATGAGCCTCATGTCACCAATCCTGGCTCTTATGTGATCAATTCTGGCTCTTTTGTCACTCATCTTGGCCCTTATGTTCCTCATCATGGAACTTATGTCGCTCATCCTGGCCTTTATGTCATCCATTCTAGTCCTTATCCAATCAAATTCCCTCTGTAACATGCACACACACAAAAAAAGATTCTTACGGAGATAGAAGATGACAGTTTGTGCTTTTAAAATTTTATGGAGAATGGGAGGGATGGAGGAGCTAAAGGCAGACAGACATTCTGCTGCAAGTTCCCTTGAATGACAATTACAGTTCTTCATAGAATATTATGAGCACCAACTGTCATCTCCTACCTCAGTATTGGGAAAATCTGTATTCAGTGAAGAAGGATTCCACCCCTGAATTGAAAATGCTGACAATTATTGATCAGTCCAGAAAGCGAGAGAAGTAGATTTCTCTGATAAGATATATAACAAAGTTGCTCATTTTAATGTGTACTATTGATTTATGGGGCATGAATGGTAGTGCAACACTCCCCCCATTCAGCAGCAACAAAACTATATGTAGCTGTGGCAATTCCAGTGTGCAGCAGTCTGAATTTTTTATTTATTTTTTTTTAATAAGGATTATGTTCTCTGTAGATTAAAATAAGGCAAATAAAACCTCACAGTTGTGAAAGATGGTTTGATTAGGTTTTCTCTTGTACTAATAATCTTAAAGACAAAACATATTAAAATAAAAAAAACAAAAACATTATTTATCTCTATCATATCTTAATTCTGATCTTACATAAATAGTTTGTGGCATAATGATTGCTTAAATCTGCTTGGAGTTCTTCTACGGATCGTCACAAGCACCTATTAAATCGCGAGAAAACAACGTTGCTTACAGATTTATCTAAAGTTTCCTCCCATACACATTAGACAGCAGCTATCAGCTGGATGATCAATGTCCAACAGCTAACCCTCCCGAATCCCCCATACAGGAACATTCAGCTTGGCTGAGGTGCCTTTTTTCTCTATGAGAGCCGCTAACACTCTTCTCATGGACCTGGCATATACGGCTTGGTTCATATGATGAGTTTTTGATTCTGAATATCATTGTCTTAAAGGGAATCTGTCACCAGGTTTATGCCACCTAATCTGAGATCAGCATGATGTAGAGACAGAGACCCTGATTCCAGCGATGTGTCACTTACTGAGCTGTTTGCTGTAATTTTGATAAAATATCCATTTTCTCTGTTGCAGATCTGGCAATTATTTGAATGTGGGGCTCTATAACCCCGCCCATACCTCTGATTGACAGCTTTATGCCCATATACAATGTCCACAAAAAACAGCCAATCAGTGGTGGGGGCGGGGTTACACAGAGCTAATGAATATGCTGGACTACCTGCTGCAAGCCAAGTAGTCCTCTAATGATAATCTGATTAAACAGTGATTTTGTCAAAACTAAACTAAGCAGTCCAGTAAGTGAAACATAGCTGAAATCAGGATCTCTGCCCCTACGTTATGCTGCTCTCAGATTAGGGGTTAAAAACCTGGTGACAGATTCCCTTAAAGTAATGTATATTCCTTTAAGTAATGTACATTCTCTTACAGTTCCAGCAAGGTGGATGGGATTTGTAGAACTCTTCTGCCCACTTTGCTGTTTTTTTCACTCAATGTAAACTGACCTGCAATGGGTGTTTCAAATTCACATGTCTATTTCTCTGTGTGTATGCTGAGTTTTATGTGCAAATTTTTGCCATAGACTTGCATTAAATAAGACAAATCCGCAGGTAAATTAGACAATGCATTCCACTGCAGAAACACACCACACATGCATGTAGATATAAAGGTATAAACAAAGTTTTCTGAAAGCCAAATACAAGGAATAAGCAAAAAAATAAAGGAGCTTTACTTATAGCACGACGTATCAGCAAGAGGCAAATACCATAACATCAAAAACACAATACAAATACATATATATATATATATATATATATATATATATATATATATATATATAAAAAGCAAGTTACCTACCGTATTTTCCGGTTTGTAAAACGTACTTTTTTCCCCCAAAATGGGGGGAAAATGGGGGTGCATCTTACAAACTCCATATGGCTTACCGGGGCGGCAGTGGTGGCGCAGGGTCGGCAATATAATAAAGGTTTGTGGGGTGTTACGTCAGAGAGCACCATTGATCTGCCGGCGGACTGCGGGCTGCTTTGAATCTCCCGCAGTTGACGAGATCGACTTCAAGAAAATTGCTGCACTAGGTGGCGCGTGCGCAGATAGAACTCCATGGCCATTTTCTTGAAGTCCATCCCGTCGATCTGCGCACGTACTACCTCCGCGGCCATTTTCTTGAAGTCAATCTCGTTAACTGCAAGAAGTTCAAAGCAAACCACCAGCAGATCAATGGTCCTCGCCACCGCGACACCCCACGGGCCCGCAGCAGTATTGCTGAGCTTCCGCTGCCACACATTGAACCCCTTCTTTCGAGCCCGCCGACAGAATGGCGCTCGCCGCCACAACACCCCACGGGCTCGCAGCAATATCGCGATCCTCCGCACACTGACCCTCTTGAGCCGCGACACCCTCTCCTCCAAGCCCACAGCATCGCCAACCCTCCTGAGCAGCGACAACCTCTCCTCCGATCCCGCAGCATCGCCTATCCTGCCTCCTGTGACCTTCCTGAGCAACTCCACCACCGCCCCTCCCCCTTGGTGAGCTAATATAAGAGGCACTAGGATTATAAGATGGAGCCTCATTTAAACAGGCAAAAATTATTTTTTCCTATTTTCCCCCTTCAAATTTGGGGTGCGTCTTATAAAACGGGAAATACATTAATTTACATAGGAGATGTAGAAATCCTATAGTAGAAAATCTACATCAAAAACTCACAAAAAGCTAATCATGGGAGCGTAGCCTAAAGGCCGCTTTACACGCAACGACATCGCTAACGAGATGTCGTTGGGGTCACGGAATTCGTGATGCACATCCGACCTCGTTAGCGATGCACGAACGACCATTAACGATCAAAATTACTCACCTTATCATTGACACGCTGTCCATTTCCCAAATATCGTTGCTGTTGCAGGATGCAGGTTGTTCGTCGTTCCTGCGGCAGCACACATCGCTATGTGTGACACCGCGGGAACGAGGAACATCACCTTACCTGCGGCCGCCCGCAATGAGGAAGGAGGTGGGCGTGATGTTACGTCCCGCTCATCTCCGCCCCTCCGCTTCTATTGGGCGGCCACTTAGTGACGTTGCTGTGACGCCGAACGAACCGCCCCCTTAGAAAGGAGGCGGTTCGCCGGTCACAGCGACGTCGCTAGGCAGGTAAGTCCGTGTGGCGGGTCCTAACGATGTTGTGCGCCACAGGCAGTGATTTGCCAGTGACACACAACCGACGGGGGCGTGTATGCTCGCTAGCGATCTTGCTAGCAAGATTGCAGTGTAAAGTGGCCTTTAGTCTCAATAATTCAACTGAAACGGTGCCCCCCCAGACCACAGAAGATACCTAGGACAAAACGTTGACCTTTTTCGTCAAAATCAGGGCACCCATATATTACATGAATGGCCGTATAATACTCTACTGCCCCTAGTAGGGAAACTGCCTTGCCAGCATGGATTTCACCATCAGCTCTTTAATATGTGGTTTTCTTTAAAGGATCCTGAACAGCGATAAACAAGGGAAATATTTGAGGTTGTAATTATAGCTTGTATTCAACAATCTAATGAGTCATGAACAATCATTTACTATGAGACACATACCGGGCCGGGATCTTCAGTAACAGACGAAGTGTGTATAAAATTCTCTCACTGTAATGATTAATCCGTTTCTTTAGGAGACACTTAGTAACTTTGAAATAATCTTTAAAGAAAAAAAATGTTGTTGTTTTTTAAAAGATAGTTTGTCCCCCCGAAACTCACATTGAACTGTTTAGACATTTATAGACGAGACTCAGCTGCTATAAAAAGAAATACAAATTTACAAAAACACGGTGGTACTATAAATTTTACTAATTTCATTTTATATAAAACAGTTTAATTATATATGTAAATGAAGGGTTTTGGTGCACCCTTAGCGTGCCCTGCCTGATCACTATCCCAAGCCCTACATGCACTCACACTGTAGGTTCTTATAAGACACAGTGTCAGTGTGTGCAGATGTGTACCCCCCTCTCCTGTCTACTGCGGCCACCAGCTGCACACAGACCACATGGCAGTAGGCGGCCGATGCTGACAGGAGAGGGAGATTAGAGCACATTTTGTCAATCACCATAAAACTGGAGTCACACAAGCGTTTCAAAAATCATCGGATTTTCAGACAGAAAAGTTGGATGAGTGAAATCCATTTGGTATTCCATATGTCATCCAAGTGTGCAATTGTTTTCCTTCCTACACAACCAAGAATGTACCAGTATGACCTAAATTATGAAGGGGTAATCACTTCTGGCTGCTGCGGTGAGCCAGCGGCGATCCCTGCACATGTCTGTTGATTTGAACAGCAGACATGCGCAGCTAACAGGCACAGGTGGATCTGTGATCCACCCACGCCTGTAATGCCTGCTTTACACGCTTCAATAAATCTTTCAATCCGTCATCGGGGTCAAGTTGTAAGTGACGCACATCCTGCATCGTTCGTGACGTATTTGCGTGTGAAACCTACGTGCGATCAAGATTGACCGAAAATACGGTGATCGCATACACGTCGTTTATTCCTCATACATTGAGCGTTTTGTTGTATGAACCTAGTGAATTGTAACGTGTGACATCCCTCATACGATTTTGGTGTCTGATGCTATGTGCGCAGGTGTGCGCTCTGCACCGCAGCTTAAAAAAGCTCTGTTTCAGAGCGCAGCTGAAAAGCTGCGTTCTGAAGCGCCTCACAATGTCTGTCATTCCCTAATCTCTGTCAGTCGGTCACTATCTCTGTCCCTCTCTCTCTGTCCATGTCAGTCTATCCCCCTCTCTCATATACTCACCGATCCCCGATCCCCGGCGCTGCACGGCATTCACACTGCTCCGGCGGCTTTTACTGTTTTGAAAAAGCCGGCCACCCATTAAACAATCTCGTATTCCCTGCTTTCCCCGCCCACCGGCGCCTATGATTGGTTACAGTGAGACACGCCCCCACGCTGAGTGACAGGTGTCACACTGCACCCAATCACAGCAGCCGGTGGGCGTGTCTATACTGTGTAGTGAAATAAATAATTAAATAATTAAAAAAAACGGCGTGCGGTTCCCCCCAATTTTATAACCAGCCAGATAAAGCCATACGGCTGAAGGCTGGTATTCTCAGGATGGGGAGCTCCACGTTATGGGGAGCCCCCCAGCCTAACAATATCAGCCAACAGCCGCCCAGAATTGCCGCATACATTATATGCGACAGTTCTGGGACTGTACCCGGCTCTTCCCGATTTGCCCTGGTGCGTTGGCAAATCGGGGTAATAAGGAGTTATTGGCAGCCCATAGCTGCCAATAAGTCCTAGATTAATCATGTCAGGCGTCTATGAGACACCCTCCATGATTAATCTGTAAATTACAGTAAATAAACACACACACGCCAGAAAAAATCCTTTATTAGAAATAAAAAACACACACATATACCCTGGTTCACCACTTTAATCAGCCCCAAAAAGCCCTCCATGTCCGGCGTAATCCAGGATGCTCCAGCGTCGCTTCCAGCGCTGCTGCATGGAGGTGACCGGAGCTGCAGCAGACACAGCCGCTCCGGTCACCTCCACGCAGCTAATGAAGACAGCCGCGCGATCAGCTGCTGTCACTGAGGTTACCCGCTGTCACTGGATGCAGCGGTGGCCGCGGGTAACCTCAGTGACAGCTCAGCTGATCGCGCTACTCACCTCAGTTGCTGCGTGGAGGTGATAGGAGCGGCGGTGAGTAGCGCGATCAGCTGAGCTGTCACTGAGGTTACCCGCGGCCACCGCTGGATCCAGTGACAGCGGGTAACCTCAGTGACAGCAGCTGATCGCGCGGCTGTCTTCATTACCTGCGTGGAGGTGACCGGAGCGGCTGTGTCTGCTGCAGCTCCGGTCACCTCCATGCAGCAGCGCTGGAAGCGACGCTGGAGCATCCTGGATTACGCCGGACATGGAGGGCTTTTTGGGGCTGATTAAAGTGGTGAACCAGGGTATATGTGTGTGTTTTTTATTTCTAATAAAGGATTTTTTCTGGCGTGTGTGTGTTTATTTACTGTAATTTACAGATTAATCATGGAGGGTGTCTCATAGACGCCTGACATGATTAATCTAGGACTTATTGGCAGCTATGGGCTGCCAATAACTCCTTATTACCCCGATTTGCCAACGCACCAGGGCAAATCGGGAAGAGCCGGGTACAGTCCCAGAACTGTCGCATATAATGTATGCGGCAATTCTGGGCGGCTGTTGGCTGATATTGTTAGGCTGGGGGGCTCCCCATAACGTGGAGCTCCCCATCCTGAGAATACCAGCCTTCAGCCGTATGGCTTTATCTGGCTGGCATTAAAATTGGGGGGGACCGCACGCCGTTTTTTTTAATTATTTAATTATTTATTTCACTACACAGTATAGACACGCCCACCGGCTGCTGTGATTGGGTGCAGTGTGACACCTGTCACTCAGCGTGGGGGCGTGTCTCACTGTAACCAATCATAGGCGCCGGTGGGCGGGGAAAGCAGGGAATACGAGATTGTTTAATGAGCGGCCGGCTTTTTCAAAATAGTAAAAGCCGCCGGAGCAGTGTGAATGCCGTGCAGCGCCGGGGATCGGTGAGTATGAGAGAGGGCTGCTCAATTCAGTTACTCAGGAGTTTAGCGGTCACCGGTGAGTCCTTCACTGGTGACCGCTAATCAGGGCGCTACACAGACAGAGCCGCAGCATGACAATGAAGTCGGGTGAAGTTCACCCGAGTTCATTCTGACAGTGCGGCTCTGTCTGTGTCTGCTGTCATCTGCCATTCAGCTCTGCTGCATGGCTGTCTGTGGCTGCTGTCAGCGGCCATGTAACAGAGCTGAATGGCAGATGACATAGTAAAAACGCATCCCTACACATTACACACGCTTGGCAAGTCAATAAATAAAGAAAAAAAAAAGGTGCCCAATGCATACGTCACAGAACACATGATCTAAAGGATCGCACACAAAATTGATCAATTTAACATAGACTACTAACGCACGTGTGACAGCAAATGAACGACCTATGTGCAATCTCATTCAATCGCATATGCGACCTGGGCGTGTCACATCGCATACGAGATCGCATACCTAATTGTAAGGTGTAAAGCTGGCTTTAGCCCCTTAGATTGCGCTGTCAAAATGTTAAAGCTTGATTTAAATACCCGAAGTGGGGAGATCTCTTTCCCCGCTGCCATCGGAGGTCCCGTAACGTGATCACAGGGAACCGATAGTTGTCATGGTACCGACGGCTCATGTGATGACTCCAGTCACTTTCATGAAGTAGTTCCTGTTACAGCTGACACAGCAGTGGCTGTAACAGGAGAGCAGCATTTCTGCTGATTAGAGCTGTGCATCACTGATCAATAGAAATTACTGAGCGATCAGACTGCTGATCCTTACAGACCACTAGAGGGACTAGTAAAATAAAAAAAAAGTTTTAAAAAATTTAAAAAAAACTAAAAGTTCAAATCACTTCCAAGCCATCACTAAGCCATATATCTTAAAAAATGAGAACGCTAAGAGTTGCGAAATATGGTGCAAAAAGTGTGCCACTTTATTTCGACAAATTTTTGAATTTTTTTAATCCTTTAGATAAAAGTAAAAGTATACATTTTTGGTACCTACGATCTTGTACCGACCTGAGGCATCATACTGACACATCGGTTTTACCATATAGTGAATACGGTGAATAAAATACCCCATAAACAATTGTGCATCACACTTTTTTTTGCAATTTTTGTGCACTTGGAATTTTTTTGCTGTTATCCAGTACACTATACGGTAAAACTCATGGTTTCATTTAAAAGTACAACTCATCCTGCAAAAAGCAAGCCTCATACGGCAACATTGACAGAGCTAGTTCAGGGCCCGTCCCCGATGGTGTTGCCTGGTGATCTGTGACCTTCCTCCTGGCACTGAGTTCACTTCTTTGTTGGTCCCGGTAGTATAGAACTAGTCGGGTCCAGCTCTCCACTGTGGCTAACTGTGGGAGCTTGCTCTCGGGGTTCACGCTTGGGATTTTCTGGACCGTTTTTGTGGAAAGTCCTATCCCTCTTGTTGCGCTAGTGCCCCGATTTTGGAGCGGGTAGAGAGCGGATCTTGAAGGCTCCATTCTCATCGGGTAAATTGTCAGGTTGCCTGAAGCCAATCCCTCACCCAGGGTCCACGTACCCCGTCGTGCCCTGGTCCCAGCCCGGTGATGGTACAAGGCCGCCGGCTGTCCTCCTCGACAGTTCCGTGCCCCTTGTCATGATCCCCTGCGACCGGGGGTCCAGCTCCTACTAGGCCCAGACCACCGTCTGCTACCTAGTTGCTTCCAAGGATCCCAGCTCCTGACCTCCTCTCTTCTTCACTTTCAACACTTCACTGACTTACTCCTGACACTCCTGACCTCCCCTTAACCAACCCCCCAAGTGGGCGACCCTATTCCACTCAGGCTGTCCACTGGTGTGTCTGGTGGGTGTGGTGCAGAGTGTACCTAGCATTTTATTAACTGTTGTAGACAACACCATGTAGTTAGGGACCCATAACCAAGGAAGAGGTGGATATTGCACAGGAGGGCAGATTGCACAATACCCTGTGATGACCTCATAGTCCAGGGGCGTCACACTCATGTGAGCGAGACCTTGTTGAAGTGGAGGATGGTAATTCAGGGGCAGAATGTAATTGAGAGGGCAGAATACTAACTGAGGGGGCAGAATGTTCATTGAGGGGGCAGAATGGTAATTGAGGGAAGCATAATGGTCATTGAGGGGCAGAATGGTCATTGAGGGGGGCAGAATGTTCATTGAGGGGGGCAGAATGTTCATTGAGGGGGCAGAATGTTCATTGAGGGGGGCAGAATGGTCATTGAGGGGGGCAGAATGGTCATTGAGGGGGGCAGAATGTTAATTGAGGAGGCAAAATGGTCATGGAGGGGCAGAATGGTCATTGAGGGGCAGAATGGTCATTGAGGGGGCAGAATGGTCATTGAGGGGGCAGAATGGTCATTGAGGGGGCAGAATATTTATTGAGGGGGCAGAATGGTCATTGAGGTGGGCAGAATGGTAATTGAGAGGGGCATAATGGTCATCGAGTGAGTACAATGGTCATTGATGGGGCAGAATGATCCTTCAGGGGGCAGAATGGTCATTGAGGAAGGCAGAATGGTTAATGAGGGGGGCAGAATGATCATTAAAGACGCAAAATGGTCACTGAGGATGCAGAATGGTCATTGAGGGAGCAGAATGGTCATTGAGGGCACAGAATGGTCATTGAGGAGGCAGAATGGTAATTCGGGGGGGAGAATGGTCATTGAGAAGACAAAATGATAATTCGGGGGGCAGAATGGTCATTGAGGAGGCAGAATGGTAATTCGAGGGAGGGCAGAATGGTCATTGAGGGGGCAGAATGGTAATTCGAGGGAGGGCAGAATGGTCATTGAGGAGGCAGAATGGTAATTCGAGGGAGGGCAGAATGGTCATTGAGGGGGCAGAATGGTAATTCGAGGGAGGGCAGAATGGTCATTGAGGGGGCAGAATGGTAATTCGAGGGGGGGGCAGAATGGTCATTGAGGGGGCAGAATGGACATTGAGGGGGCAGAATGGGAATTCAGAGGGGCAGAATGGGAATTCAGGGGGGGAGAGAATGGTAACTGAGTGGGCAGAATGGTCATTGAGGGGGCAGAATGTTAATTCAGGGGGGAAGAATGGTCACTGAGGGAGCAGACTGGTCACTGAGGGGGCAGAATGGTCATTGGGGGGGGCAGAATGGTAATTCGAGGGGGGGCAGAATGGTCATTGAGGGGGCAGAATGGACATTGAGGGGGCAGAATGCTAATTCGGAGGGGCAAAATGGTCATTGAGAGGGTAGAATGGTCATTGAGGGGGCAGAATGGTCATTGAGAGGGTAGAATGGTTATTGAGGGGGCAGAATGGTCATTGATGGGGTAGAATGGTGCGCTCTTGGCCACGCATCGAATCGTCCTCATTTACATATCTAATAAAACTGTTTTACTGCTTTTACGTGATTTTTCCACTCCCTTATATTAATGTCTATATGGTTCATTTTGAGTTTTGCAGATGACAGGATCCTTTTAAATTTGTTTTTTAGCCATATTATGATAAAAAGCGACTTACCAAAACTGGTGCACAGGAAATAATCCTGCCATTTTAGGGTTGTCCACTAATGGAAAATCCCTTAATAATAGCTCTATGGTGCAGCATAAAATATTAAGCGCTATATTTACCCTCCAGACCAGCGCCGCTCCTCTGAGCTCAGCTTTGTGTCCCCCACCGGTCCCCTGAGATAGAAGCAATGTAATAACCATCAGGGATATAGGGATTATATGGTACCACAATGTAAACTGGAGCAATGCAGACTCCTCACATGGTTTTGGTATATTTACCCAAACTATAGCAACATAATAGTAATGAATACCAGATATAACATAATTACACGTAGAAAAATAAATAAATCAGAACCCCAAATCTAAAAAGCCCCCCAAAAAGGAGAAATATGCAAATGAGCAAGCTCCTAAAATGAATAAAACCATCCCACCAGTGCCACCTACTGGAGGTAGTTATCCTGCAAGTCAATGTCTGACCCTTCAGGAAGCCTTCAACATGACCAAGGACATTAGCCAAACCCCTATATAATAATCCTTCTGGGAAACAGCTCATTTTTCCCTTCAAGCATTGCCAATTATTACACTTTTTTGCATTATTTTTCCTGGCTCTTTTTCCACCCCCCAAAAAAATGCTGCAGCAAAGTGTTAGCTGTAAGTCAATAGGGAAATAACTACAACATTGCCATTTTGGCACCACTTCAGGGCATATTTTAGGTTCTTCACATTTTTTCAAAACACTCCACATTCATGCTGTTGTTATGGCTTTTCATGCATTAAGTGCACCAAAAAAACTCATTGGGGAAAAAAAAAACGCACAAAAATAAATAAATAAATACATGGCAATGTTTATAAGCAAAAAGAAAAAAAAACATAAAAAAAATCTATGTGAAGAAAACTTAAAGAATCTATTTCAAATATTCTATCATAAACTTATTTATTTTATTCTATTAAAATAGTCAGGTTTTTCTCTCTTTTTTTTACTTTTCATTTTTAGACAGTTGTAATTAATACTGTGCAAATATGTTTTGGTCTATCTGATATAAAATACACAAAGTAAAAACACCCTAAAAAAACAACAATAAAAAAGCAATAGTATCCTAAAGTACTGATATAAGCCTTTCAGGCCAGTGACTGCAGTTTTAAAATATGGTATGCTGGCCCTTTAAAAAAAAAATCACCTCCAAAACCCCCAAAACATATAGTAATATATCTTACTTCAGCCATATACACCTGATGTTGTAGATAGCTAAATAAAATAAAGGAAATATACAGTATACCTGACTGATAATTAGTAAATATGTTATCAGATAGATACATATATATGGGAAAATAAAAGATATAATAATATATACCTGACTCAATTTCCATGCATATACACCTGATATGATAGCTAAGTAGAAGGATAGATAGATAGATAGATAGATAGATAGATAGATAGATTGATAGAATTAGGGATAGATAGATAGATAGATAGATAGATAGATGGATAGATAGATAGATAGATAGATAGATAGACAGACAGACAGACAGACAGACAGACAGATAGATAGATAGATAGATAGACAGATAGAAATAGATGGATATATAGATAGATAGATAGATAGAAATAGATGGATAGATAGAAATAGATAGATATATAGAAATAGATAGATAGAAATAGATAGATAAAGGGATAGATAGAATGATAGATAGAAATAGATAGAGATAGATAGAATGATAGATAGATAGAATGATAGATAGATAGATAGATAGATAGATAGATAGATAGATAGATAGATAGATAGATAGAATGATAGATACAGTGATAGAATGATAGATAGATAGAGTGATAGAAATAGATAGATAGAATGATAGATAGAGATAGATAGATAGATAGATAGAATGATAGATACAATGATAGATAGATAGAAATAGATAGATAGATAGATAGATAGATAGAATGATAGATACAATGATAGATAGATAGAAATAGATAGATAGAAAGATAGATAGAAAGATAGATACAATGATAGATAGATAGATAGAATGATAGATACAATGATAGATAGATAGAAATAGATAGATAGATAGATAGATAGATAGATAGATAATACTCAATATCTTTTTCATATACAAAACATGTAAATAAGGCAAATACTAATTGGAACCAAAGTAGAGAATTTCACTGTTTCCATCCATATTCAGCTGCAGGCAAACTGCATTATTTTACTTCTATTTCATGTAATCTGTCAGATGAGATCTCCATTCCCCCCAGTCATCAATATTTGGGGACACGCACCCAGTGCCCTGTATACAGGACTCACCCTGTGCTGTGACTTACGTCTCCATCCTCCTGTGTATGCTCCTATCAGTCATTCGCCTCTGTGCCGCTATCGAGAATTAATGTTCCCGATCTGACGATCTGATAGGGCAATGTCTCCCCAACAATATCGGACTTCAACTACATTGTAGCAACATATAGTAAATCCGTAGAGGAAAAACTAGCTGGTGAATGAAGCCGGAGGTTGTTCTGCAATGATCCTTACCTGGAGCTTCAATTGTTACTTTAAAACGTTTCTTAATAACAACAATAATTAACATGGAATTGAAAAACTACAAATGTATATATATATATATATATATATATATATATATATATATATATATATATATATATATATAGATAGATAGATAGATAGATAGATACACATATATATGTATAATGTACACACACACACACAAGTATTTATATCGGAAACATTTGTATCATGACATATATAGTTGCATTGCTCTAAATTAATTTCACTGCATTTTGTATTTATCTTTTTATGTTTGGAGTGATTGTCAATACAAATACAATACCTTCAAGAAAAAAGAAAAAAAAAACAAAAAAAAACAACTATATATATATAAAGTAGAATTTCTCAGTAATAATTTATTTCATAGGATCTGTTTAGTTCTTTCAGGTTCTGGTTCTTAAATGTGTGCCTGTGTATAACTTGTGTACATTGCAGTGCTATGAAATTTCATTAGTATTATGTCTATTTTTGTTTGCAAAACTAAATTTAAATAACTGTCACATTAATATTAAGGTTTTTTTTCCCTTTTAAAACATATTAGTAAATATGCTCAGTTTTATTCACTAGTAACTGCAAAAATAAATATGATTAACTATTAATGAGATATCACATTAAATTATATATGCATTAGTCAGCATATAAAAGTAGCAATAATAATAATAATATGGTTATGTTATGTAACCTCTCTTGAATTATATTTAACCTCTCTCTAATTATATATAATCACACCTGTAAAGTGCTGTGGAATAAACAGCGCCACATGTGTGAGTGAAATAAATAAATATGTATTACACACACACATATATATATATATATATATATATATATATATATACTACATATATATACTATATGTATATATATATATGTGTAGTATATATATATATGTAATACATATTTATTTATTTCACTCACGCATGCAACGCTGTACTATATATATATATATATATATATATATATATCATGCTATATCCTACAATATAGTATTACACAACTTTGTTGGATGCATGAGGACAAATAATAATAGTAATTAAGAACAAAAAAATCACCTACATTTATTTCAATTTCTATTGCTCCTCTGCTCAAAATAAAAAAAAAAAAAATAACAACTGCCTTTAATAGACTAAAATTCAATAATATTTGCAATAATATTTGACACCTTATTCCCACCTCATGTCATAAAAATCAGTTTCTTTTTTCAGTCCCTCATGATTAGGATCTAACCCTTCTATCACTCGCTTTGTCTTGCAGAATATTATTGAGATTTGTTCTCTCCATGTGTTTCATAAACGAAGTGTCTAATAGAAGAGGTGCCACAGGGTGTAAAGTAAAACTTGTTCTGCAAAGTAGTGGAAATGAAATCTCCATGTTGGAGGCGTCTAGTATTTCAGTGTAATATCTCTGCTGATGTAACCAGAGCCCGTATGTGGGAGGAAGAAGAGGAGCTGGGGGAGTGAAGGCTTGATACATTGTATCAACCTGTAACAATAATATTTAACATTTCATACAAAGTTTCATAAGGCAGCTTGTAAGTTTTTTCTTGTGTTTTCAATAGCTCTCAATCGAGCAGCTGAAAAGTAGCCAGCAAATTGTAGCACTACAAGTCTCAGCATGGCCAGTAAGGTTCGTATTCAATTTGTATACGATAAAGCTAAAATATCTGAAAGTTGATTTTGCTGATTATTGATTATTCATTGTATGCTGTGAGATTTGTTTACACTTAACTGACACAAATTAGAAATTGTTACATTGCTCAGATCCTATAAGACAGTTGTGACTCAATATTCAATGACCTCCTTCAGTTATTCCTGCAGAAGGTAACATTAAGAAAAGCTCCTATTCACACATTACACTCCAGTAGAAAACACAGGCACAAATTACTGAAAAACATTAGACTTTTTATTTTGTAAATACACTTTTATGGTATTTTCTCCAGAGCAAAAAAAAAAAAAAAATCTGTCCCATTGTGCATCAAAAAAATAACTTGACAATATTAATTAAAAAAAACCAACATATTTACACAGCTCTAAAATGAGCTTTATATCTGTGCATGAAGTAGAGGCTGGCTGGGTAGGTGGAGAGTTGTAAAGTCCAGTCCATAAAGGCAAGTCCTTAGGTGCAAGCAATGCCCCCTCCCCTATATGGGGCACTGGGGGGTGAGGCTGGGGGTGGGTAGGTAGCTGGCTGGGGTGGGGGTCCCACTCTAGTAGTCCTGCCTGGGGCTGTGGGTTAGGCTGTGTCTCCGAAGGTCGCAGTTTCTCCTGAATACTTTCCCGCACTGCTCACAATTGTAGGGCTTGATGTCTGTATGGGTAAGAAGGTGAGTTTTCAGGTTACTTCTTTGATTAAATGTTCTTCCACATGTGGGGCATTTGTGGGGTGATTCCTGTTCAGATTTGAAGCAAGCAAAGGATTAATCCTTTACACCATCTCTCCTCTCTATTTGATTTTTGTTAATATAATGTCTATAGTGCATCACCCAACTAGGCCCCTGGGCACTCTCTGTAGGAATTTAGTACAGTACATGAAAGAGATTTCATGTCCAGTAGGTTAGTGAATTAGTAATCATGAAAATAAAATAAAAATGCTAATAAAGTCAGGGCAAAACTCCTAGCTCCAATGTAAAATCTGTAATAGGGACCCCAATCTGCCAATTACAAAAACGCTGTCTAATGGGGCTTTTGGGCACCCTAAGGCATCATAGCCTGGGTGCTACTGCTACCCCCTGAGAATATATGACAACACCCTGGCAATTTGGTAATTAATTCATGAAAATAAATGGATTCATGAAAATAAATATTCCAAAACATGATTTGTTTTATTGTGGATTTTTTATTTTTGGGGGGGGAAGAGGGATTTTAAGTTTATATTAGCAAGAAATAAATTAGATACAGCAATCATAGTACATATTCAATGTTAACCACAACCCATAGTAAAATCTGTAGCATGTATATGGTAGGGAAGTATTGGGGGATGGAGAGGCAACGTTCAGATGCCTAATACATACATTTTATATATATATATATATATATATATATATATAAAATATATGAATATATGTGTATATATATAATATATATATTTATCTTCTAATTCCACCATATAAAATACATTATATTATATATATATATATATACACTCACATATTATATATACATATAATATATATTATATAGTATGTATACATATATACACTATATAGTCTAGAATGTATACAAATATATATATATATATATATATATATATATATATATATATATATATATATATATATATAAATTAAACATTAATAGTGCAGCTTAGAGGAAGGTGAATAATAAATAATTTTAGGTCCTAAGTCTTGGACCATAGTATTACATACATTTGGGTGTTTTATGGTCAGATAATTCCCAACCTATAGGGAATATATTTTTTTACTTTACTTTCATATCCAACTTTTACACAGGTAGTAAATGAAAAAAACAAAAAAAACAAAAAAAAGGCAACATAATATAGTTATCACTTGCATATAGTAGTGGTGATATGACTATACTGATTGAAAATATGTATATACATATCCCCATGGTAGATATTATTGCCTATGATATATTAATATATAATATTTATTCATTTATATAGCGCTATTTATTCCTCAGCGCTTTACATACATCAGCAATACTGTTCCCATTGGGGCTCACAATCTAAGATCCCTATAAGTATATTTTTAACAAATATAACAAATAAAACATATGTATCAATATGTGAAAAGTAATGCTCATTGGGAACTATAGGTTGCTTGCAACATATGTCATATGTATTTGTCAATAATGTACTCATTGTACCTGCATGTGTAAGGTTTTGTGCACTGCCAGGGTCCTCGATTGACAGAATCCCTTTCCACACTCCTGACACTTGAAGGGTTTTTCTTTGGAATGGATATATCTGGTGGAGAAAGAGAAAATAAAATCGATGATGAAATCTCTGTTTAAACATCATGAACACACACATCAGCCAACACAGGGGTCTGCACAGGTCCCCCATCCTCAGATAGTGCTGTGTGCAGGGATGATCTGGGTTCACAGAGTGGGTCATTTGAAAACAGATCAGTGATCCTGATCAAAGGCTGATTGCCCTGTGCTAGGAGATTATAATGCAGGAGTGTGACAGACAAACAGTATATATTGTCCTACTACTATCTGTAGGCGAACAAGGACCTTCACACAAGGCCTTATCTCAATAGCTCCTGTAAATACATTCTCAGTGTGAGGTTACTGCAACAATTTCACTTCACCTGAGTAATAAACCTGCATAAATCAGATTGGGACATTGAATATTTACTGAGTCCAGGCTAAAATGAGACATTTACCACTTCAATGAGTAGGACAATGACGCCCACATCATATGTCATATTTCATACTGGGGGAAGTTCAATAACTGAAATATCCTGGCACAAGAGGAACAATAATGTTGGAAGAAAGACATAAGATTCAGGCAGAATGCAGAATTCAGTTGCAATTGATGGTTTATGGCAGATTAATGACATTAGCACCTTAATCCCTCATTACTAGAAGTCTATAAATGTAAGGTTCACCATCAACCATCTATATAAATTTGATGTATGGTTTAAATTTGACATTAAAGTGTGAATTTGTGGTGATCAATATCCTGTCAACATTATATACTGTTTTCTACACTCCACATGAGGATGCTATGAACAGCTTGTGGGGTAATAAATATGGATTTGTAAATATTGCAATAAATATGTCTTCAATTAGTGAACACAGCACATATTTGAGCATTTATTTGACAGTACCTGTGGTCTCTCAGATGGTCCTGTCTTCTAAAGGCCTTGTGGCAGATATCACAGGTGTAGGGCCGTTCATCTGTGTGGGTTCTTTCATGAATGAGTAAGTTATAAGACTTGGTAAAGTGCCTTCCACAAAATTTGCAAATAAATTCTTTTTTAGTTTTAGATGGTAGTCTTCCTCTGGAAGGTTTCCGGTCTGGAGACAATTTGCTGATTTCTGAAATAGGACTACCCAACCCTGGGCTTAATTTCGAAAGGTCACTTATCTTTGGTGGGTCCTCTTGGGTTGCTGCAATCGCCAAATTGGCAAAGTCAAACCTAGGCCTGTCTTTGTGCAAGGCTGGGATTACATGGGCTATGGTGCCCTGTTTGGGATGAAAGAGATGAGTAGCAAAGGGTAAGGCAGGGAAGGAAAATCTGGCGTCCATCAGACCTTGAGCAGCTGCCATCTCAGTGATGGTGGACCTTGTGATCCCATGTACATTTGGATAACCCAAAGTCCAGTGATTCATGTGCATGGTCTGTACAGCACTTAGTCCATAAAGTCCCTGTAGATGGTCCACAGCTGCTGGGAAGGTATTAACTGCTTGTAGGAAGGAGTAGTTTGTGAGTTGTAGGGAAGGGTGCAGAGGGATTGGAGCTGGCAGGGCCTTGCTACCCATCTTCCAAACTCTTCCAAATCACAGAACCCAGCACCTTGCACTGTGGAATGGAACTGCTCCAGAGTAAGGAAGCTTCCACCACACCAGGTTTCTAAGGAAGAAGAAGAAGAAAAAAAAAAAGAGGGAAAAGTAGATTTATTCACAATGTGTATTTCATTTCCTCACATATTTTTTAAACCAAAGTGATTCAAGACGTGGGAAGAATTCATTTTGGCTGCATACATATAGAGAGAGCGCTGTTCTGCAGAACAATGTTTTCCAAAGGACTTCACCTCTTCTAATTAGAACCAAAAGGATGAAACAGCCTGTGCTTCTTGAGCTCATACTGAAATGAAGAGAATTAGGAGGCTGAGCCAGACAACTAGAGGATTATTTGTAGGGGGAAGTCTATAAACCAGCCAGTACAGTGCATGGACACCAGGCTTGGGCAACGTATGGTTCCACCAGTTGGCCCTATTAGCACTATTTCAACCAAAGACACATTACTTGGCTATAATCTTCAGTCACATAAAGATATGACTAAAAATGTAACATTTGATAACATTACAATGTATCTTTGCGTAAAATACAACACATATTTTTTTGACACATAAAATTATCCACAGCCTAAACTTTACAGGGTGCAGACACAGAATAATAAACATTTTGGGGGAAAAAAACCCCCTGCAGATTAGTATTTGGGCTGAGGATGTTTCTGAAATAAATTTTGGTTGCCAATGGGTTAAAATGAAGTCTAAACTGACGAAAAGGAGGAGTTTACATGAAAGGAGTGTAGATGAAGCCCACCTATTTATCTTCATCCAACAACAACTTATTCATCAAGGCAATTGGGGGAGAGAAAGGACACACTTTCCTCCAGCACTGCAGGTTCTAAACAAATCCACTTTACAGCAGATCCCTTCCAGATGGTCCTAGAAAGCCACACAGGAGGGAAACTGCCACTGCTACATCTGCCCAGCTGTCAATTACCAGAGACACTGATGCCTGCACCCCACATGGACCCCAGGGCTCAGCCATCAATCGACATCCAGTATCATAATCAGTAATCTGCGCCAGATATAGGCAAAGTGTGGTGGACCTCAAGCTACTGTACTAAAGCCTCTAGAATGCTACAAAATATGATTGAGGTATGTTCAGACTCGTAGTTCTAGAAGGTGATCAACTAATAGAAAAAGCCGCAACGGAGATTACATAACATAGATAGATAGATTGATTATAGATGGATAGATAATATATAGATAAATAGACATATAGATTATATATAGATAATAGATAGATGGATAGATAGCTGATAAATAGATAGATAGATAATACATAGATGATAGACAGATAGATAGATAGATAGATAGATAGAGATCATATATAGCTAGATAATACAGAGATAGATGATAGATAATAGCTAGATAGTGATAGATAGATAGAAAAAACATAGATGATAGATAGATAATACATAGATGATAGATAGATAATACATAGATAATAGCTAGATAGCTAGATAGATAGATTGACTTGAAAAAGGTTCTATTTGAACTGAAACATTGCCAGACACACTATAGGCTAATAATAGTCGTTTATTTAATTAATAGGAGTGCTGACATCATTTATAAATAGATAATAGATGTAATGATAGACATAAAAATATACCTGACTGATAAATAGTAGAGGTATAATCAGATATACATGCTGTAAACAAAAATATATATTTTTGTAGATAGATATTAAATGATACATAGTTCGACAGATAGATAGGTTTATTCAGCATTTTATTAAAAAATGTGCTATTATCCGACAACCAGTACTCTATCCTATGTATGATATCTCCAGAACATACTTATACTTCCTATATGTAACACTAAACGTTTTCCTAAGTTCACAACTAATACTTGTATTAGAATCGTTATTACAAACAAGAACAACACTGATAAAACATAATATGTTCCCTTGTGTACATATGCTATATATACGTATATATCTATTTACAGTGAAGAGATATACTGCTATAGGGAATTAGGAAAATGGATATTACTGTATAACTATTATATCAGTCTATTTATTTTATCAACTATTTTGCTACTTTTTTTTTCCTCATGAATACTATATTAAGAAATAGGCAGGAACACGTTCTCTTTATACATTTTTCTTTTTCATTTATTTCTGTAAATTCGCTTTTTATTGTTCTTCACACATTTTTTGACCCAACAGCCCATACACTTATAATTACTGAGCTACATATTTTAAGAGTTAAGAATTGGTTGTTTTGACGATACTCATCGGCTTTCTGGTACTTATAAATTCCTAGCAGATATCTCACTGACCACAGTGGTAAAGAACTGTGGAATACATATAATCAGCAACAGGCAAGATATTTACTGTATTATAGGAAAAATAACCCATAATCCAGGCCCATACACAAAAGTGTAGAAGTGTAACACAAAAATACTATCAACAGTTCATAAAACTAGCCATACTATTATGTTACCGTATTACTCAGAACCTGGAGATTATTTAGATTCTGTACAGATATAATTAGTGGGATTATTATAATATTCTTAAAGTCGCACTGTCATATACATTTCCCAATAATCTAATTTATTATAATATTAATGTTATTGATCATACAAACTCACATTCACACGTTTATTATTATATTTAGTAATGTCTGGGTATACCGGACAAACACGATCTAATATGGTTTATGACTATAATCTTACTCATTAAAAATAGTGCTTTTATGACATAATTTAACTATAATAGGGGAAATTGTGTAATTGCAGTATATGAATATCCAGTCATATGCAGAATATTTAATTATTTGAATATGTGGATATTGGAGTGAAGAGGATAGAACAGCAAAGAACATTGAGGACGATTACTTAGCGATAAATTGCAATAAATATTTTGCCTAAAAGTAACACATAACATCAGTGATACATTGAATTCTTCTCAGGTTGTTTGCTGCACCTAAAAACAATATATTAAACATGGATTTAAGAAATCGGGGACTTTACCGAGATCTCTCTGTACATCGCATAGATAATGTGTAGTGCCAGGAATGTCATTAAATAAAATATCAGTTTATACAGATGCATCAGAGCGGATTTTGTAAAGTTGATCAACTAATAGCGATCTATCTATCTATCTATCTATCTATCTATCTATCTATCTATCTATCTATCTATCTATCTATCTAATATGCATCCACCTGTATATTTTTCAGCTATATATTTTAAAGCTACATATATTTTATAGCTATCTGTATATCTACGTATCTGTCTACGTATCTATCTATCGATCTCACACACACACACACACACATATATATATATATATATATATATATATCTATATCTATCTCCCTGTTTTCCATGGCTATCTATCTATCTATCTATCTATCTATCGATCTATCTATCGTTCTCATATGCATCTCTCTCTCTATATGTTATTATATATATATATATATATATATATATATATATATATAATATATATATATATATATATATACACGCCAGTTTTCCATAGCTATCTATCTATCGATCTATCTATCTATCTATCTATCTATCGATCTCATATGCATCTCTCTCTCTCTCTCTACACACACACACACACACACACACACACACACCTGTTTTCCATAGCTATCTATCTATCTATCTATCTAATAACAATGTTTAGACCTACGTTTCTGCATATCTATGTCATCTATTTTATAACATACTGTGCTTGCACCAGATGATAGTAGCATACATCCCTTAACATAACATAAAATTTGCGATGTTTCAGCACTACATGCCTCCTTACAGGCTTTTTTGCTCTTCTGTGTCACTTTCTGGAAGTTTACATAAGCCCCATTTGCTGCCACCACCATGTCCTGGCTCTTCAGTCATTATAGCTTTTCACCCAGGTGATTAGTAATAAGCAAGTAAAATATATCTTTGTACCGTGTTAGCCAGTAGAGATAAAAAAATTGTTTAAAAGAACAGAGAGTCCTCAGTGGTTGATACCTTTTAATGGCTAACTGAAAAGATGGTAATAATTGCAAGCTTTCGAGACTACTCAGGTCTCTTCATCAGGCATGGTATAACACAAAATCTGAAGAGTCACGTATTTATACACAACAGGACTTAGAATAGTGCAGTAAAAAGAAAAAAAAAAAAAAAAAAAAAAAAAGAACAAGTTATATGAAACAGAACTATCTCTATGGCAGGGGGACAAGCTGTTCTAGCCATAAATACTGCTGCAGTTCAGTGTGAAAGTTTTATTGTCCTTTGATAAGGGTCTGGTCCAGGGCTGGGACACGCTCGGATGGTCAGAGGAGCACATCTTTTAACTGATGTAAAAAGACATGAATCCATGAGACACATTCATTCCTTCTCTGAATGTGTCAAAGGTCATCATAAGTTTGTACTCCCATAGTCTCCTGTCTCTCTGGGACTTGAAGTTTCCTTTCAATACCAGCAATTTCATGTCCATGATGCTGTGGTCTGGGTTACAAAAATGTTTGGCCACAGGTAGATCCATCCTTTTTTCTCTAATTGTGTGGCGGTGAGAATTCATCCTTGTCCTGAGCTGTTGTCCTGTCTCCCCTACATACAGACCCCTCAGGTTTTGGCTTTGTTCTCCACCTGTTTGTATTAAGTCCTGAATTGAGGTCTGTATGTAGGGGAGACAGGACAACAGCTCAGGACAAGGATGAATTCTCACCGCCACACAATTAGAGAAAAAAGGATGGATCTACCTGTGGCCAAACATTTTTGTAACCCAGACCACAGCATCATGGACATGAAATTGCTGGTATTGAAAGGAAACTTCAAGTCCCAGAGAGACAGGAGACTATGGGAGTACAAACTTATGATGACCTTTGACACATTCAGAGAAGGAATGAATGTGTCTCATGGATTCATGTCTTTTTACATCAGTTAAAAGATGTGCTCCTCTGACCATCCGAGCGTGTCCCAGCCCTGGACCAGACCCTTATCAAAGGACAATAAAACTTTCACACTGAACTGCAGCAGTATTTATGGCTAGAACAGCTTGTCCCCCTGCCATAGAGATAGTTCTGTTTCATATAACTTGTTCTTTTTTTTTTTTTTTTTTTTTTTTTTCTTTTTACTGCACTATTCTAAGTCCTGTTGTGTATAAATACGTGACTCTTCAGATTTTGTGTTATACCATGCCTGATGAAGAGACCTGAGTAGTCTCGAAAGCTTGCAATTATTACCATCTTTTCAGTTAGCCATTAAAAGGTATCAACCACTGAGGACTCTCTGTTCTTTTAAACAATTTTTTTAGTAATAAGCAGGTACGAAACAAATGTCTCCCCCCGTCCCCCCTTCCTGCACATAACACTTATTCTCTAAGTAATTTAATTTCTGGCTGTCATTATCAGTGTAATGATTAACCCTTCATTTGCTGCAGCCTTTTTCACCCATTGTGTAGAGTTCAATCTCTGCTCCCCCTGGACCTCTCCCTGGTTCTGTGCAGTGCTCAGCAGTGCATGTCACCTTCGCACAGTGATTGCCTCCTGCACTGGTTGCTCTGCTGGAGCCACCAGGCCATGTCATGTATTCCTTCCTCCCACACTCTGGAGGAGTTCAGAGGGTCATCGCTGGGGGACACTTACCTAAGCACAGCTCTCTGCTCCCAGGGACCACAACCTCCACAATAAGATCCTCCTTAGTCTAGGTGTCTTTGCATTAGATCCACTCGATTGGTCCACCATGTAAAGTCAGTAGAGCCACTCCATGCCTGCTCCAGCAGCAGGACTCATCGTGTACACTTGCAGCAGTGCTCGTGCTGTGGATGTTCGGTGCTCGCAGTGGCCCGTGCTGTCGGCTGCACACCGGTCCCCAGCGCTCTCTGAGCCCCCTGCCTCCTGTTTCCTGCTTTCACTCTTTCTAAGTTTGGTGCAAGTCTGAGATCAGCCTCTCAGATCCATCACATTTCAGCCCGGAGTCGCTTGGACTTCTGACCCCGCCCTCCAGCTGCAAACATCTCCTAGTAGCCACGCCCACTTATGGAACGTTCGCTGTTGTAACATTCTATCCCCGCCCACCAGCCACTCCCATTCATGGAACGTTCGAAGTTGTAAAACTCTATCTCCGCCCTACATTTATCGCTGGCCACGCCCCCAGAACGCTGCAGCTTCTCTAATGGCTCGCTGTGTTTACTTCTGTTTGGATAGCAACTAACTCTTAAAGGGACCGCACCTTTTTTTTGTAGCACACAATCTAAAGTAGCCTTTTAATTTAGAAATCCACTCCTCACTGTCCCACTGGTAAAATATAAAAATCCCCCTTCTCTAAAACGCTGATCACTTGCTGGTTGCAGCTATATATAACCGATTCTATGGCATACTAGCTGTCATAGCTGAGAGGGGGTATACCCTGAGAAGAATGGGGTTTTGGAGATCTGGATATGTGTTACTTTTAGCTCTTTGGAGTCTTAACATTATCCTTGAGGTGTGTAATTCTTCACTAGTAGTGTGATATATGCTGACTTTACTATTTATGCTCCCTATTATTACACAATGATTGAACCTTTTGGGAAAAGTGAGAGGGGTTGTGGGAGGTTTACAAATTATAAGATCAGAGTCAGCTCATAATCATTCTCTTTAAAGGAAGCAGAGACCTTTAATTATGTAAATATCCTCATGTTCTATTCTAAAAAAAATCAAACTGACCCTAGAGAGTGGGAGCAGCTTTATCCTCTCTCCAAAAGTAAATCTGATACATCAATAAATGGCCATCATATGGAAAACACCAACACAACAATGTTATCTTTGGAGATTTGTAAGTATTATGCTTGTAGATCAAATCCTATGTTGTCCACACAAAACTGAAACAAGCAAGCAAGCAAACAAACAAAGTGCAATTAATATAAAATACACTATATACTCCATAATTAAATTGTAGTAATAGTGTGAAGGCATTGTGATGTATAGACTCAAAATCAGATGTCATCTATTACTTTTTTATGGATCAACATCCCTTTACTATGTTCATAGTCCTTTCCTACAATGCAGAATACGAATAGTATCATCATCTTCATCATTATTTCTGCACCACTCATTGAACGGGATTTCTTGCAAAATGTAATAGTCCCATCATATAATTTATTTTTTTTATAAATCTGTAATTAAAAAAATAGTATCTTAAATTATAGAATTATCTGTCCCAATAACTGCATTTGTAATTTAACTAATAATAATAATAATAATAATAATAATAATAATAATACTAACAACACAATGTAAAGTGTAAATCTATGTAATCATATAAAGTATAGGAGGGCTATTTGTGGGTTCACACGGTATATAGAGAAGGTATCAGCATACCTAATTCTGCTCAATACTAAGTCATACAATTAAAATCACTATTAAATAGTAATATACCAAATGTTAATATTAATATTGAACAAAATTAATTTCAACCTATTGTTTCAGACCTCCACTAAAGTCATGATATCCCATGTGGCCCCTCAAAAAAAATTAGTTGCCCACCCCTGATATAAAGGCTACAATTATGTATAAAACCTTTCTATGCACGTTCAGCAGTGTTAATCACTATATAGAAGATTGTTTAGGGGTTTTTTTTCCCATTATATTTAGCAAAAATAATAAATAAATAATGATTCTTTCGTGCTTGAAGATCACGTTGCATTGTTAATTAACCAATTAGGAAACGAAATCTAATTATACATTAGGGGTTTTATCTCAATATTGGAAGGTGGGTGTGAAACAGTATTAGAAAAGTGCAAACAGAAAAATAAAATATTAGAAACTAGATGGCAGGCGAGTAATGTGTAGCAGCGGATAAAGGAAGAATCTTTGTTAGTAAATTTAAATGTTAAATATATTTATAATATATTATTAATTATCGAAAAATCAAGCTACTTATCTACACTGTTTCCTGACATTTAGTGCAATATAACCTTGATAATACTGATCATCGTCACTGTATAAATAGTAATAGTTATTTGATTTATTATAGTTACTTAGGCTGCTTCTAGTGACCATAAAATACGAATGAGGAATAAAAATAAAAATACTGTAAATAAACAATACATGCGGAAAATATATATCACTACTACAAAATTACTAACTAATAATACTATTGCTAAAAAAAGAAATATATTAATATTACTAATATACAATGTATACAATGTACTCTACCTCTACTGATAAGAGACAATATCGCTGCTAAGTATGAATATTCAAACTAAGAAGTAGTACATACAAATAGTATGTATTACTATCACTACTAAAAACAATACACATATGATAGTATTATTAAGTATTAATACTGCGATTAATTGCCAACAAACGCACATACACACACTACACACTAGTAGTTCGTGAGGCTACAACATATATGCATACCACTGTGTATATGTATCTCACATCTACCTATCTATCAACATTCTACTACCGTAGTTATTAATGCTCTTAAGTATTTTAAGTATTAATACTGCTTTTAATTACCATCACACACACACACACACACACACACACACTATAAGTTCTTAAGCCTACAGCTTATATACATATGGTGCCAGGAATGTAATAAAATAAAATATTATTTAATAGTTTACATAGATGCAGCAGAGCGGATTTCGTAAATTTGCTGAACTGATAGCGAAATTCTTATAATCTATCTATTTCTCTATTTCTCTATCTATCTATTTATCTATCTATCTATCTATCTATCTATCTATCTTTTATGTCTATCCCATATCTATCTATCTATCGATCTATCTGTATATCCCATCTTTATTTATCTATCCCATATATCTGTCTGTCTGTCTGTCTATCTATCTTTAATGTCTATCCCATATCTATCTATCTATCTATCTATCTATCTATCTATCTATCTATCTATCTATCTATCCCATATCTATCTATCTATCTATCTATCTATCTATCTATCTATCCCATATCTATCTATCTATCTATCTATCTATCATCTATCTATCTATCTATCTATCTATCTATCTATCTATCCCATATCTATCTATCTATCTATCTATCTATCTATCCTTCTATCTACCCCATATCTATCTATCTATCTATCTATCTATCTATCTATCTATCTATCTATCTATCTATCCTTCTATCTACCCCATATCTATCTATCTATCCTTCTATCTATCCCATATCTATCTATTATCTATCTATCCTTCTATCTACCCCATATCTATCTATCTATCTATCTATCTATCTATCTATCTATCTATCTATCTATCTATCTATCTTTTCTATCTATCTATCTATCTATCTATCTATCTATCTATCTATCTATCTATCTATCTATCTATCTATCTATCTATCTATCTATCTTTTATATCTATCTATCTATCAACATTTTACTAGCTATTAATGCTACTACATACATACTACTATTAAATATTAATCCTACTTATGACTACATACATACTATTACTATTAAGAGTTACTAATAATTAACACCATTACTTCTGATACTATTACTATAAATTCTGACTGTTGCTGTAATACCGAGGTCCTGACACTCCACCTACAGCCTGGGACCTGTATGCATCCCAATCTATGACTTGGACATAATAATGCTATTACAGGGCAGTGAGTAGTGATCAGGTCAGTGGCCATAGGGAAATGAATTGGCACATAATCCGCTCGCATTGGATACAATGTTTTCGTTGTTTGCTGTGACTAGTCACAGATATACAGTGCAGTAGTTCAGCATGTAACAGTAATATCAGTAGAATAGGACACTCGCACATTAACATCCCAGGAGGAGGATTACCCAGCTGGATCCAGTGCACCAGAGAGAAGCCCGACAGTGGGGATGTCGGATGTGGGGTCATTCTAAAATATATAGCTAGAAGAGAGTTAACCCATTGAGTGCTATAAATAATCCTACATAATAAAAGAGGAATAGAGCTGATCACAAGGGGCTGAGATCTGGACAACCCTACAGCAATATACACAGTTTAGACTGAATAAGAAGGGGCAGAAGTTCCCTCCTGTAAATCCTCCTCTCTCATGTGGGGGATGACACATGAAAGCTGGGATTTGTTCTATAATCTCTGATTTTTATAGACACATCAAAGGCTTAGAGCATGTGTACAGGAGAGTGTCCTGATGTTATACTTAACTGCCTGGATTACCAGGGTGATGCACCTTGATCCCCTTACACTCCATTTTCTGCCCTCTATGCTGTTGCCTTAAATTATCCTTCTATTCTCTGCTCATTGTTTGCTGCTCTGATTACCCACAGAATCCTTTTAATTCCATATAAAAAGGTATTGTGTGTAAGTGATCATCTATGAGGACACTATTGTATATGGACTCACACAGACCACACAGCAGGTATAGGGCACATGTTACCATCCATGAGGCAAGGTCAGCCCCATATATCTCATGCATACTTCTCCTTAATAGTTTGTATGTTTTAAACGAATTTCCAGGTTTATTTATTCTTATTAAACTGTTGATCCCACACACCATGAAGCCAGCATGTGGCCATTATTTCTATATACAGACCATACAAGTTTCAGTTACAGGTGATTACTGAGCCCAAGGATCTCACTCTACTTAGATTCATGGATTACACCAAGAATTGCGAATTTATTGTATTAATTACAGATTGTAGGGAGGCTGAGAACATACAGAAAAGGAGGCAGTATAATGTACCGAGCACTGGCAGTATATAGATATACAGAAAAGGAGGCAGTATAATGTACCGAGCACTGGCAGTATATAGATATACAGAAAAGGAGGCAGTATAATGTACCGAGCACTGGCAGTATATAGATATACAGAAAAGGAGGCAGTATAATGTACAGAGCACTGGCAGTATATAGATATACAGAAAAGGAGGCAGTATAATGTACCGAGCACTGGCAGTATATAGATATACAGAAAAGGAGGCAGTATAATGTACCGAGCACTGGCAGTATATAGATATACAGAAAAGGAGGCAGTATAATGTACCGAGCACTGGCAGTATATAGATATACAGAAAAGGAGGCAGTATAATGTACCGAGCACTGGCAGTATATAGATATACAGAAAAGGAGGCAGTATAATGTACAGAGCACTGGCAGTATATAGATATACAGAAAAGGAGGCAGTATAATGTACCGAGCACTGGCAGTATATAGATATACAGAAAAGGAGGCAGTATAATGTACCGAGCACTGGCAGTATATAGATATACAGAAAAGGAGGCAGTATAATGTACCGAGCACTGGCAGTATATAGATATGCAGAAAAGGAGGCAGTATAATGTACCGAGCACTGGCAGTATATAGATATACAGAAAAGGAGGCAGTATAATGTACCGAGCACTGGCAGTATATAGATATGCAGAAAAGGAGGCAGTATAATGTACCGAGCACTGGCAGTATATAGATATACAGAAAAGGAGGCAGTATAATGTACCGAGCACTGGCAGTATATAGATATACAGGAAAGGAGGCAGTATAATGTACCGAGCACTGGCAGTATATAGATATACAGAAAAGGAGGCAGTATAATGTACCGAGCACTGGCAGTATATAGATATACAGAAAAGGAGGCAGTATAATGTACCGAGCACTGGCAGTATATAGATATACAGAAAAGGAGGCAGTATAATGTACAGAGCACTGGCAGTATATAGATATACAGAAAAGGAGGCAGTATAATGTACCGAGCACTGGCAGTATATAGATATACAGAAAAGGAGGCAGTATAATGTACCGAGCACTGGCAGTATATAGATATACAGGAAAGGAGGCAGTATAATGTACCGAGCACTGGCAGTATATAGATATACAGAAAAGGAGGCAGTATAATGTACCGAGCACTGGCAGTATATAGATATACAGAAAAGGAGGCAGTATAATGTACCGAGCACTGGCAGTATATAGATATACAGAAAAGGAGGCAGTATAATGTACAGAGCACTGGCAGTATATAGATATACAGAAAAGGAGGCAGTATAATGTATCGAGCACTGGCAGTATATAGATATACAGAAAAGGAGGCAGTATAATGTACCGAGCACTGGCAGTATATAGATATACAGAAAAGGAGGCAGTATAATGTACCGAGCACTGGCAGTATATAGATATACAGAAAAGGAGGCACTATAATGTACAGAGCACTGGCAGTATATAGATATACAGAAAAGGAGGCAGTATAATGTACCGAGCACTGGCAGTATATAGATATACAGAAAAGGAGGCAGTATAATGTACAGAGCACTGGCAGTATATAGATATACAGAAAAGGAGGCAGTATAATGTACCGAGCACTGGCAGTATATAGATATACAGAAAAGGAGGCAGTATAATGTACCGAGCACTGGCAGTATATAGATATACAGAAAAGGAGGCAGTATAATGTATCGAGCACTGGCAGTATATAGATATACAGAAAAGGAGGCAGTATAATGTACAGAGCACTGGCAGTATATAGATATACAGAAAAGGAGGCAGTATAATGTACCGAGCACTGGCAGTATATAGATATACAGAAAAGGAGGCAGTATAATGTATCGAGCACTGGCAGTATATAGATATACAGAAAAGGAGGCAGTATAATGTACAGAGCACTGGCAGTATATAGATATACAGAAAAGGAGGCAGTATAATGTATCGAGCACTGGCAGTATATAGATATACAGAAAAGGAGGCACTATAATGTACAGAGCACTGGCAGTATATAGATATACAGAAAAGGAGGCAGTATAATGTACCGAGCACTGGCAGTATATAGATATACAGAAAAGGAGGCACTATAATGTACAGAGCACTGGCAGTATATAGATATACAGAAAAGGAGGCAGTATAATGTACCGAGCACTGGCAGTATATAGATATACAGAAAAGGAGGCAGTATAATGTACCGAGCACTGGCAGTATATAGATATACAGAAAAGGAGGCAGTATAATGTACCGAGCACTGGCAGTATATAGATATACAGAAAAGGAGGCACTATAATGTACCGAGCACTGGCAGTATATAGATATACAGAAAAGGAGGCAGTATAATGTACCGAGCACTGGCAGTATATAGATATACAGAAAAGGAGGCAGTATAATGTACCGAGCACTGGCAGTATATAGATATACAGAAAAGGAGGCAGTATAATGTACCGAGCACTGGCAGTATATAGATATACAGAAAAGGAGGCAGTATAATGTACCGAGCACTGGCAGTATATAGATATACAGAAAAGGAGGCACTATAATGTACCGGGCACTGGCAGTATACAGATATACAGAAAAGGAGGCACTATAATGTACCGGGCACTGGCAGTATATAGATATACAGAAAAGGAGGCAGTATAATGTACAGAGCACTGGCAGTATATAGATATACAGACTTGTGGCTATAATGGCAGTAGAGTTTTCTAGCTGCAGTTAGTGCACCGACAATGACTATGAAAACCCAGATCCCAGGAGCGAGGTCTCTACAGAGTGATCTATGGAGGGAGACTGTGCCCATATACAATGTGCAGCTTATGTACAGCCTCAGGCGGACAGGGCACTCTGGGGGTTGTAGTGCCACAACAATTGGATAGAGACAGATTTCACACCAGAGCAAATTTATTGTATTTTCCTCTTTTCTCTATATACAGAGAATATTAGTTATTTAATTCATCAATAGTTGTGCATAGTTATAAGCAAGAGTTGGAGTTGATCTTTATATAACCTACATTGAAACTATGCATGTTCAAACCCTACCATAATGCTGAGAGCATGTGCTGCATTGTGTACAGATATATGTAGCCATTAGTGGTACAAGTTTGATCGGAATATAATGTGCTTTATTGTAATAGATAAATCCAACCAGTTATTGGGTCCAGTTGTAATTGTGATCCTCGTGTTAGGGGTCTGTGAGAGTGATTCTGGTGTGAGGGGGCTGTGATAGTGACCTTGTTGTTAGGGGGCTATGATAGTGATACTGGTGTTAGGGGACTGTGAGAGTGATCCTGGTGCCAGGGGGCTATAATAGTGACTAGTGTCAGGAGGCTGTGATAGTGACCCTGGTGCCAGGGGGCTGTGATAGTGACTAGTGTCAGGAGGCTATGATAGTGACCCTAGTGTCAGGAGGCTATGATAGTGACCCTAGTGTCAGGAGGCTGTGATAGTGACCCTGGTGCCAGGGGGCTATGATAGTGACCCTAGTGTCAGGAGGCTATGATAGTGACCCTAGTGTCAGGAGGCTGTGATAGTGACCCTGGTGCCAGGGTGCTATGATAGTGACTCTAGTGTCAGGAGGCTGTGATAGTGACCCTGGTGCCAGGGTGCTATGATAGTGACTCTAGTGTCAGGAGGCTGTGATAGTGACCCTGGTGCCAGGAGGCTATGATAGTGACTCTAGTGTCAGGAGGCTGTGATAGTGACCCTGGTGCCAGGGTGCTATGATAGTGACTCTAGTGTCAGGAGGCTGTGATAGTGACCCTGGTGCCAGGAGGCTATGATAGTGACTCTAGTGTCAGGAGGCTGTGATAGTGACCCTGGTGCCAGGGTGCTATGATAGTGACTCTAGTGTCAGGAGGCTGTGATAGTGACCCTGGTGCCAGGGTGCTATGATAGTGACTCTAGTGTCAGGAGGCTGTGATAGTGACCCTGGTGCCAGGGTGCTATGATAGTGACTCTAGTGTCAGGAGGCTGTGATAGTGACCCTGGTGCCAGGGGGCTGTGAGAGTGATCATGGTGCCAGGGGGCTATGATAGGGACCCTGGTGTCAGGGGGCTGTGATAGTGACCCTGTTGCCAGGGGGCTTTGATAATGATCCTGGTGCCAAGAGGCTCTGAAAGTGACATTGTGCTAGGGGGCTGTGATAGTGATCCTGGTGTCAGGAGGCTGTGATAGTCATCTTGGTACAAGGGGGCTGTGTCAGCGATCCTAGTGCCAGGGAGTTGTGATATTGATCCTGGTGCCAGGGGGGGGGGGGGGGCTATGATAGTGATCCTGGTGCAAGGGGGCTATGATAGTGATCCTGGTGCAAGGGGGCTATGATAGTGATCCTGGTGCCAGGGGGCTGTGACAGTGATCCTGGTGCCAGGGGGCTGTGACAGTGATCCTGGTGCCAGGGGGCTATGACAGTGATCCTGGTGCCAGGGGGCTATGACAGTGATCCTGGTGCCAGGGGGCTATGACAGTGATCCTGGTGCCAGGGGGCTATGATAGTGATCCTGGTGCCAGGGGGCTGTGACAGTGATCTTGGTGCTATAGGGCTATAATAGTGATCCTGGTTACCCCCAGGACTATGACAGTGACCATGGTGCCAGGGTGCTGTAATAGTAACTGTGGTGCCAGGGGGCTATGACAGTGATCCTGGTGCCAGGGGGCTATGACAGTGATCCTGGTGCCAGGGGGCTATGACAGTGATCCTGGTGCCAGGGGGCTATGACAGTGATCCTGGTGCCAGGGGGCTATGACAGTGATCCTGGTGCCAGGGGGCTATGACAGTGATCCTGGTGCCAGGGGGCTATGACAGTGATCTTGGTGCCAGGGGGCTATGACAGTGATCCTGGTGCCAGGGGGCTATTACAGTGATCCTGGTGCCAGGGGGCTATGACAGTGATCTTGGTGCCAGGGGGCTATGACAGTGATCCTGGTGCCAGGGGGCTATGACAGTGATCCTGGTGCCAGGGGGTGGTCATGTATCACAAACAGATCAGCAGATTATAGGATAAATGATATTGCATTATGTAGTGTACATACACAAGCTCTTCAATCCTTCTAGTTTGCTATGCCGGTATTTCTAATTCAAAGGTGGCATATCACATCACGACTGATTGTGCTATCCATGACTTTTAAGGGAAGGGAAACTCCCTTTGTTCATTGCTGGATATATCTGCAGCAAAGGGCACAGCTATTTAGAGGGGCATAGAAGCTCAGAAAGGCTGCCCTCTCTGCAGGAGGCTGACATGGAGATGACACTGGAAGTACCTTGGACACAGACATAGAACAAGAAGAGGGGGAAGGGAACAGCGCTGCGCTCCAGAACACGCACAACTAGAAGAGCTGCAGCGCCACCTGGCGGACAATGTGTAAATCTATGCTCCGCACTAATGAGCAGCTCCCTGGTGACAGTCATTCAGCGGTTTTGCTGATTGCACATTATGAAACCTGAACAATGTAACGAGATCCGGCTTCTATTAATAGGAGAGGACACAGACTCTCAGCAGAAGCTCGGATCTCTGGGCACACATCACTGTAGAAAATAATTAACAAGTCCAGGTAATATTTCATTTTATCACATGTGAAGAGTAAATGAAGAGGAAGGGGCATTGCCAGGACAGTCACAACTGGGATTTATGAACTGGTAAATGTGACCCTTCTTTCTTAATATAGGGGTATGTTCACACGTTGTGTGACAGCATTTTTTTGGTTTATACTTTTTTTTACTGCAGCAAAACATTTACATTTAAGGCCATGTGCACACATTGAGTGCAAGGTTATCTTTTTCTATTGAAGCCCCCTTCATAATGTTTGGGACACCTGGAAGAATGATTGCCAGAAGAAGAGAATGTGAGTGCTACCATAAGTCCTGTGTCTGGCAACAATAAAGCCTGAGACCATTCATGTGTGGGTCTTTTCACTGATGAGTGAGCATGCCCAGGGACTGACATATCATTGGTGCAACCTGTGCAGCCACACAGGGGCCCAAGAGGTAAGGGGCCCATTTCTACCTCTAAAGTAGGTGCAATTTTTGTATTTGTATGAGTTCCTGGGCTGCAAAGGGCCCATATATTGCTCTTGTCCAGGGGCCCTTTTTAGTCTGTGTCCACCAGTGAGCGTGCTCACAACTGAGCGATACTTGATTGAGCATCGGGGTGTTCGGGTACCCTTGATACTCAGCTAAGTACCAAGAATCGGGGGTGCTCAAGCGCCATGTCCTCATCCCACGTTTCATGGCTGTTTTTCATCTATTAAACATGCTGGAATTGCCTGCTTTATGCAGTAATCATGTAGCCTTGTTGGCTACTGGCATTACTGTGACTGGCCAGCCGCATCGCATCATTGGATTTTATATGAAACCCAGGGATGCGATGCTCGGCACACCACAGTTCAGTTGGTGTAGGAGGGAGAGTTTATATTAGAGCGGGCATATTGGCAGGTTTTAGACTTGCACCCTTTACTTCCTTTCATGTGGCACTAGAGGGAGTTTTTAGACTAGATTAATGTAATAAATAGATAAGTAATTTAAAAAAAGCGTTGTGGGGTCCTCCCTATTTTTTGATAACTAGCCAAGGTAAAGCAGACATCTGGGGACTGATATTATCAGGCTGGGAAGGACTTGGTTATTTGGCTCTTCCCAGCCTAAAAATAGCAGCCCTCAGCTGTCTGGAGCTGCCTTTGAAGTGGTGCATCCATTAGATACTCTAATTCTGATGCTTTGCTGCCTGCCCTGGTACTGTTGTAATCAGGGTAATACCTTTGTAGGTCGATGTCAGCTGTGAATTATCAGCTGACATCAAACCCAGGCGTTGGTAATGGAGAGGTGTTTATCAAATACCCCCATTACTAACCCAGTAAGTGTATAGCTAAAACACACACACACACACACACGCACACTCATACACACACACACACACACACGCACGCACGCACATACACACGCACACATACACATACACGCACGCACGCGCACGCGCACACACACACACACGCACACACACACACACAGAGTAAAAGTAGTTTATTTGAATAAAGACTCCCCCACACTATCCCTTGTAGGTGCAACAGGAAGAGAATATATGGGTCGGGTCTTGCTATCTATTCCCACCCCTGTCTTTCTGCCTAAGCTCGCATTACTGTCTATGAAAGCAACAAGGGGAGGAAGGTCAGGCAGCAGACAAAGGCGGGAATAGACTGCAAGACGTGACCCACATATTCCCTTCCTGTTGCACCTGTCAATCAAATAGCAGTTCATTGCTATAACTTTACTTACACATATTTCTGAAATAAAACATCCAATCTCAGAACAAAAGCTATGCTTACATTCAGCATCCTAGTGCCAGTATAGCACTGGCTTTACTTTATATATGAAAATCCTGCTGGATGGTTCCTTTTAAAAGACAATTATATGATAATAAATTCAAATAATATGACAATAATGATCTTTTTAAAATATATATTAAATGAGTACAAATACAAGATACATATAAAGAAAGTAAATTGGAAGTAAAAAGAAGCTATAAAAGGGTTATTCTTGTGTTATTTAATGGGTAAAACTGCAAAGTGCTTGTAAAAATAAACTAATCACAATTTGTTATCAAGAACGGTGTGATTTTTAATTTGAGTTTTTACTTCTCGTTGCCTTGGTTATCGGCTATTCCTGCAGTCTATCAGCAGTGGCCGAACAAGGGCAGTGTTTACAGGCTGTTTCCAGTAGAGGTTGTAAATGCTGATCTTAGCATGGTCTCATTACTGGAGCGCACTGTTAGCTCAATCAAGCAGAAGCGTATTATCCCCCAGCAAAAAGTTAGTGGGAAGGCAGGGGAGCAGTGTGCTCCTGAAGAGACGGGATGAGAAAACCCCTTTATTAAAGCAACACTCCAACGTTGTTTTTTTTTTTAAAGCTGGTTTGGTGCTTTTAGTTTATGGGCTCTGCAATTAGTTATATTCTCATCCTCCAGCATCTTCACCTTTTACCAATGCCGCTCTGGTCCCTCGGCACCATCTTATGGCCACAACTTCTGACTGTCCAGAAGTCAGACGTTACATCACAAGCTGTCAATACAAATCTATGAAAGCATGAATGAAGCCTGAATGAGGCTCTCATAGAGATGTATTGAGTTGTGAACTCCGGTGCGCTCAATTAATCACTGGAGCAGCCACCAGGACACAAACTGCAAATGACCGACTAACGCAGTGGTGGTAGAAGCCGAAGACCCAGGAGGGTGAGTAAAAGAAAAGGGGCAGATTTAACCGCTTAACGACCCTGGACCAACCGGTACGTCCTATTTGATGGGAATTCCAAACCTTGGAAATACCGGTATGTCTTGGTGATCAGGTGATCGCCGCCAGGAGCTCGGCTTTTACATGACAGCCGAGCCTCGGTTTTCACGGTCAGGGACTGGCCCCGCACTGTCCCTGGTTGTTTAACACCCTACTAAATGCTGCTATTGATATTGATCACAGCACTTAGGGGCTGTGCAAATGGAGTCCGCAAACAATTCTAGGAAAATCTGTGCTCCAAAAGTCAAGCGGAGCTTCTTCCTTCTCAAACCCTGTGGTGCGGTCAAACAGTGTATAGTCACATGTGGGGTATTACCACATTCATTAGAAATTATGGCTGGGAATCCCTGGTTTCGTTGACTTACTAGAAATTATGTAACACATTATGGGCCTTTTTTTTACCTATTTCCCTTGTTAAAATTGGAAATTTAGGGCTTAAATAACATTATAGTGGTAAATAAGTAATTATTTTTTCTTCACTGCACAATAGTATAACATTTTGTGACACACCTGTGGTGTCAATATGCTCACTGCACCCCTGGATGAATTCATCAAGGGATGCAGTTTGTAAAATGGGGTCACTTATGGGGGACTTCTGCTGTTCTGGCACCTCAGGGGCTTTGCCAATGTGACATGACACCTGCTAACCATTCCAACTAAATGTGCACTCCAATATGGCGCGTCTTACCTTCTTCACTTTTTACTGTGCCTCAAAAGTGTTTTTCAACCACATATGGGGTATTGGTGTACTCAAGAGAAATTGCAGAACAAATTATATGGTGCAATTTCTCCTGTTACCCTTGTGAAAATTAAACAATTGGGAGTTAAAGCAACATTTTTGTGGTAAAAATGTATTTTTTAATTTTCATGGCTCAATATTATAAAATTCTGTGAAGAACATGGAGGTTTAAGGTGCTCAATAAACATCTTGAAAAATTCCTTCTGGGGTCTATCCAAAATGGGATCAATTGTGTGGGTGGTTCCTCTGTTTTGGCACATCAAGGGCTCCCCAAATTCTGCATGGTGTCCGCTAATGATTCCAGTCAATTATGCATTCAAATGGCGCTCCTTCCCTTCCGAGCCCTGCCGTGTGCCAAAACAGTAGTTTTCCCCCACATATGGGGTATCAGTGTTCTCAGGAGAAATTGCGAAACAAATTGTATGGTGTATTTTATCCTGTTCCTATTCCCCTTGTGAAAAAGCAAAATTTGGCGCTAAAGTAACATTTTTGTGGGAAAAAGTTAAATTTTCACTTTTCCTTCCACACTGCTTTATTACCTGTGAAGCACCTAAAGGCTTAATACATTTCTTGAATATGGTTGTGAGGGGTGCACTTTTTAGAATGGTGTAACTGCTGGGTATTTTTTATCACCTAGGCCTCAGGGATTTGGAATTACTACAGGGCCCCAGAGATCACTACCTGTGGAAGGCTGCAATCCAGAGAAGAGAAGTCATCAGGCAGGGTCAAACCAGGTGACACAGAAAAGGGATAAAATCGGCAGACAAGAGTGTAGTCAGGAAATCTGGCTAAGGTCAAAACCAGAAATGGCAGCGAAGTACAAAAACGGCAGGCAGGGGTCAAAACACAGGAATCAATATACAGAGCAGGGCGAGAATCAGAGACTGGCAGGATAAACTAGACTCTATATCTGGTGGCGACCAGCAGACAGGAGGAGGAATAAGAGGGTGTGTTGCCTTCCCATTGAGTGTAGTTGAAAGGTGGTAACTTCAGCTGGAAGGCACACGCCACCACAGTCAGACAGTGGTACTGCAGGTCACAGTGAAACCTAGCTTAGTGTATGGGTGGAGCCTGCACCCACCAGAGCCACTGGTATTGACTCCTCTCCTATCATCAGCCCTGCCCATAGCTGGAATACGGCGGGGATTGGTGACTAAAGCAGAAGTCGCAGGAGCGGAGTGGTGGAGATGTGACTAATTTTTTGGGGAAAAATGAGAAATTGCTGACAAACTTTTAACAAAGAAAAATTATGTTTCAAAAATTGCGCTGATGTAAAGTAGAAACGTGGGAAATGGTATTTATTAACTATTTTGTGTGACATAACTCTCCGGGTTAAGGCCATAAAAATTCCAATTTTGAAAATTGTGAAATTTTCACTAAATTTCTGACATTTTCATAAACAAATACAAAAATATATCACTAACATGAAGTACAATATGTTACAAAAAAACAGTTTCACAATCACTGGAATCCGTTGACGCTCAGGGATGGATATGGCTGGTCCTTCCACAATTGCTTTCTGACCCTGTGTTAACCCTTTAATCACCAAAGGTGTTTTCATTCACATGACCAGATGAAATTTCCCATTTTCCCATGCACTCTGCTATTTCCTTTTTTTTTTCTCTCCTTTACTCTACTTTACATTAGAGATTACACGTTAGGTCTACTGTCCTGTAATTTATGGATAAAAGCTGGAAATTACCGTACGTGAACTTACATTTGAAAGCACATTTCCCACACAATAAAATAAGAAATACAATGCATCATAAATACAGGTCTCTGAGCTGTCCGCCTCTGACAATTTGCCATATTTCTATAGGCGTTCATGCATGCGGCAATGTTTTATGGCTCTGTGTTTTATTGAGCCATAACAGGACTTCCACAGAGGTGGACGAGGCCTCTACTGTACCTCTATATGACTCTGATTTCAGAGGTGTCCTCTGACAGAAAGAGCACAAATCTGACAGAAATCAAAAGGTGACATGTTCAATGCTTCAAAGGATAATATATAAGTACATATGGCCAGGAGGGGTGACTATGGTGGACGCTCCACCTGTGCCGTGGAACATAAGGGGGGGCTAAAAAGTGAATTTGGCCCATATAAGAAGACAAATACTCTAGATCTGTGATAGTTGGGGCCTAAATGAAGATTTTACACTTAGGTTGGATTCACACATGCTGGTGTTATTTAGTTTTCATTGCAGTTTTTTTTCCAGTTTTACCTTCTGTACTTGTATGAATCCATTTTATTATCTTTGCCTAAAAAGCTGCAATGAAAATGGTATGTTTACTGTATATTTTTGTGCCCAAAAGGCATAAGTGAATCTGGTAGGAAGAAGACATATACCGTAAGTATTTACTAAAAAAAATGCATGAAAATTCCTGTATGGCACATGGATGGCATGACTGTACAATCTGTGCACTGTCGATGATTAACAATGTAATGAATATGAGAAGCAGTGGCGTAACGATCATGTTCACATTTACCAGGCTCGGGGGCCCGCTGACTCCACCACTTATTTCAGCTGGATGTGCACATATCAAGCGGAAATGCATTGCAGCACAGAGACCCATCGGGTCACTGCACTGCAATGTGTTGGTTGCCGATTAAGGATATGAATATGCTCTGCTCCCACGCCCATAATTCCACCCACCTCTTTACACTGAAGCTGGTGCTGAGAGATGTGTGGGATTATTGGCGTGGGAGTAGTGAATATTCATGTTCTTTAATAGCAGCACATGTGACCGCCCAGCAGCTGGCTTCCTGGGCGGTCACGTGTGCTGCTATTAAGGAATATAGATATTCACCGCTCCCCACGCCTATAATACTGGCCGTCGCTAGTAGGGCAAAAAGCTGGCAGCTGATGGTGGAGTAAGTGGGCGCGCATGACAGTTACATCATGTGCTGTGCAGCTTACACACTGAGGTCAGTTGACGGCATAACAGCATCGTAGGAAGACAACTGGGGAGTGGAGGAAAGTGGAGGTGAGTATAATCTATTTTTTTTTACTGTGCACGGCATGATAAGAGATCATATTTATCAGAATGTGGCCAGGATAGGGACATATGCCATGATAGGGACATAAATCACTGACATTTGAATAAGGTGTTCATAGGAGTGTGGAATTCTTGGTTTTAGGCCGGATTCTCATGAGCGTAAGAATTGGACGAGTACAATGCAAGAAAATTTCACAACAGAGTTTGAGCTGAGTGTCATTAACATCTCACATCGGATGCTATCTGTTCGTCTGACCCCGGCCGTATTGTTGGTCTCGAGACCTATTGGCCCCTTTTGGCCTCTGCCAGCCTGTTGTACATCATTTCACTGCTTTATGGCATAGCACAGGTTCTTGTACTTGTTTATACACAGATATTGCATGACAAATCAGGTAACAAATAATGGTGCATCGCAGGTTTCAAAAAATTGCACAAAAAAAATCACATAAAACCAGTATGTATTAATCACCTTGAACCTTGGCAATATTTTTAGTGGTATACCTAGCATCCCACCATGTAAAAGGTCTAAATTATCCCAGAAAATTAACAGTACAACTCAGCGCACTTTAAATCTGGTTTCTTGAATTCTTGGCCTGGAAATACCACCACTGCTTGATGTGGTATGTGAACAATGGCAAAACAAAGCATAAAAACACTCTAAGTACAATCCAGTGAAAATTAAAGGATTCTCATGTGTTTCAGATATAACTTTGTCCTTAATCATGCAATAAATTGTCTTGATAATGAATAATTCCCTGATTGGAGTGTAAAATCGCACTCTGTTAATCCATGTCGCTAAACCACACCTCTTTTTAACCCTTTTAAATATTTTTGGAAAAAAGGGTGGCAACTAGTGATATGTGAACACTTAAATGCCCGGGAGGAATTTGGGATGCTTTAGTGCTCTTCTTGAATAACGAGCATAATGTACTGTAAAGGCCCCGTCACACTAAGCAACATCGCTAGCAACATCGCTGCTAATGAACAACTTTTGTGACGTTGCTAGCGATGTTGCTGTGTGTGACATCCAGCAACAACCTGGCCCCTGCTGTGAGGTCGTTGGTTGTTGCTGAATGTCCTGGGCCATTTTTTAGTTGTTGCTGTCCCGCTGTGAAGCACAGATCGCTGTGTGTGACAGCGAGACAGCAACAACTAAATGTGCAGGCAGCAGGAGCCGGCTTCTGCGGAGGCTGGTAGCCACAGTAAACATCGGGTAACCAAGAAGCCCTGTCCCTGGTTACCCGATATTTACCTTTGTTACCAGCCTCCGCCGCTCTCAGTCAGTGCCGGCTCCTGCTCTGTGCACATGTAGCTGCAGCACACATCGGGTTAATTAACCCGATGTGTGCTGTAACTAGGAGAGCAGGGAGCCAGCGCTCAGTGTGCGCTGCTCCCTGCTCTCTGCACATGTAGCTCCGTGCGGTGGTAACCAAGGTAAATATCGGGTTGGTTACCCGATATTTACCTTAGTTACCAAGCGCAGCATCTTCCACGCGGCGCTGCTGGCTGGGGGCTTGTCACTGGTTGCTGGTGAGCTCACCAGCAACTTGTGTAGCGACGCTCCAGCGATCCCTGCCAGGTCAAGTTGCTGGTGGGATCGCTGGAGCGTCGCCGTGTGACATCTCACCAGCAACCTCCTAGCAACTTACCAGCGATCCCTATCGTTGTTGGGATCGCTGGTAAGTTGCTTAGTGTGACTGGACCTTAAGTCAATGGGAAACTCAAGCATTTTTCCAGCAGACCCTCTTAGGTCTGCCGTAAGAACTGGGGAGGCAGAAGAAACCGCTGTGGAGATAAACATTAATTTCCTGAAATCCTGTGTGCTCCTTAAAGACAATTCCCCTACCACTGTGTAACTCTCAGTCTGTGACCAGTCACAAGATTATCATACCCCTGAAATACTCTGTTCTGCAAGTGGAACCTGCACTTTCCAGCTTGTGACTGGCTACAATACCATGATATTCCTATCCTAAAATCACCTTCCAGGGGGCTCTGCATCATACACAATGTAATGCTCCATCTGTAACCTACCACAACATCAACTTACTACTTTCCTGAAATATTCTGTGCCTCTGACCTCCTATAAGGCTGTGATGTTGCTTTGCAATTTGCCCAAACTATCTAATGCGCATGTGCCGGACGAATATTCGACTATTTCTAAACCTTATATCTCCTGACACATGCACGGAGTCTAAACCCCATTTTCAAAGTGTTAATCAGGTACATCATCTCAATTGCACATATTCAATATGGAATTATCAAGTCACATATCTATATTAAACCAACCCCAATACATTTATTGGTCAAATACAAGGAATTACTACAATTTCAACTACAAATTATACCACTGGATGGAAGGTGATCATTGAGCTCTCCACTAGTGCTGACAGTGGAGCCTAGGAGAACTTGCCCATAGGATTGGGGTGAGTTTAACCCTTTTTGTTATTTAGTGATTGTAACCAATATATATGAATTTTAAAAAGGTTACATTATACGTGGGATTGCAATATTAACTATTAGTGTATAAAGGTGTAGTATGGCCATTAACATCAAGGTTAGATGTTGCGAGAGGGAAAATATAAAAATGTGATTTTACTATCAAATGACTGATTTGGAATTATGTATTTTTCCTAGTAACCTACCATGGAGGATCTCTGTTTTGTGTACCCATGATATCGATTTTGTGGACTTCACTAACTGAATGTACCCTCCTGATGAACCCCACTAGTATAAAAGAGGGGAGAAATGCATCGGGACGGAGAAAAAAGATGTAAAGACCATGATTGGGACATTACTTATACAGTAAGGTGATCTGGATTTACATTAAGCACACAGGTGGAGGCGTGTGTGATTCAGCACCTAAAGAAGTATCTGATTATGTTGTCAGGATCTTGGCCTGATATCAATTTATAATGAAGTCATTCATGGATTAATACCAATGAGTAACAAAAAATTGGACGATGTGGATTGATAGGAATATTATTGATATGACTGACCATATGGAAACTGTGCCTAGGACAATATTTTGTCTCTTCGTTCAATAAGGGCTGATGGAGTGTCATCTATGGATAATTCATATTTGCCCATTTATGTGGATTTGAATATGTGCGTTAGAGGAAGCTAGTCAGATAATAGTCAACAATCTGTCCGAATAAATAGCTCACTAGAAATAGAACATTGAACAACACGTGTTAGAGTACAGGTAACTCCTACACAGGCACAGTGAGTTGTGGTTTAAAATAATTTTTTTATTGAAAAATACTAAAAACAATTAAAATTTCTTTTTTTTAAAAAATTGTATAGTGGTGCTTCAACATAGGAGGGACAGAATCACAGTCTGCAATTTATGTATAAGTAGTAATATAAATAAACAAGTACAAGTTATTAAGCGTGAAATGTTATGTAAATAAATATCAAATATATTTTGCTAAAAATGTATATGGTCCATATTAGACCTATATTGTACAAATTGCAATTTAAATATAAGAATAGTGAAACCAGGTAATTATTCCCTACTGATCTAACTTATAATGGTATCAATCTACCCATGTGCAAAATATAGATACTGAGTCCTGAGATTTATGTAGTTATTCAGATAGACCCGCAATGTAGATCAATATAGTGAAAACAAATCATGGGGGAAGTTTTTTTTCTCCACACATAGCAGTTTTTAATTGCAATGAGATGACACACAGTTAGGGTCATAGAGCTAGGGACCCCAATATAGAGATATACCTTGACGAGGTTTTGGGGCTCAGTTACATTGATCAATGCGATTGCTAAACATCTCCTTTTTCCTAATGTTCATGGCAGGTGTGCAATTCATTATTCACACTTTCAAGTTAGCAAGTGGCATTTTTCATTGTATGCTTCAATGTTTTTCGGTATGCTTATAGCATTAGACCATTATCTAACTTTGATGTGCAGCCTTATCCTTATGTATCAAATAATATTGACAGGACGGACCTGTTAGGTTTATCATATTACATCGCTAACTCCTGAATTATAGAGCAAGGCAAGTGGAGATAAATATAGGGAAAGCCACTGTGGAGCGGGGGTACCGAACAACATTAGGGTGTACCTCCGCTGTAAGGTAGGATCATCAGTATTAGGCTATGTGCGCACTAGAAAAGTGATTTTTCTCAAGAAAATTTCTTGAGAAACTTCTGGGAGTTGAAGATTCCCGCACCTGCTGAAAAATCTGCGGGAAAAACGCATGCGGATTTGCCGCGGATTTACCGCGGATTTACCGCAGGTTGGTCCCTGCGGTTTTGCAATAAATAATATAGATAATCCATAGACAGATAATGGATAGAGGGAAAGATGGATAGATGAATAGATAGATAGATAGATAGATGAGAAAGACTTCTATAATGTCCCACCCCCCTGCATTTTCTAAGCTGGCACCCTTTAGTGACTTTCATGTGGCACTAAAGGGTGCTTAGCCTTGTATTTAGCCATGAAATAAATAAATAATTAAAAAAACAAAACGACGTGAGGTCCCCCCATCTTTTGTAGCCAGCTAGGGTAAAGCACACGGCTGCAGCCTGCAAACCACAGCTGGCCGCTTCACCTTGGCTGATAATTCAAAACAGAGGGCACCCGACGCTGTTATTTTACATTAAATAAATAATTTAAAACAAAAAATGTGGGGTCCCCCCCAAATTGCATCACCAGCCGAGGTAAAGCGGACAGCTGTGGTCTGGTATTCTCAGACTAGGGAGGTCCACTGTTATTGGACACTCCCAGCTTAAAAATAGCAGGCCGCAGCCGCCCCAGAAGTGGCGCATCCATTAGACGTGCCAATCCTGGTGCTTTGCCCCAACTCATCCTGTTGCCCTGGTGCGTTGGCAAACGAGGTAATATATGGGGTTGATGCCAGATGTGTTATGTCACCTGGTATCAAGCCCTGGGGTTGGTGAGGTCAGGCGTCTATCAGATACCCGACATCACCAACCCAGTCAGTAAGAAATAAAAAAATATCAACAAAAAAAGTTTTATTTGAAAAAACACTCCCCGCTGGTGACAGTCTCGGGCCACTTGCGAGACGGGCATAGACAGCAGTGACCGCAGTGACGTCAGGAGGCAGGAGATCGTCACAGCAGGTAATGATCTCACCTCCTGACAGCAGCAATCGTCATCCCCGCGGCTGCCAGCACTGCAGGGTGTCAGTGTCTGCCTGCGCTGCCGCGTGACAAGCTGCTGACACAGCGGGCACACACTGACACGCTGCAGGGCAGGCAGCAGCGGGGCCGGAGCGGGACACAGACTGCACGGGCACCTGGAGGTCGCACGGAAGTGCTTCTGTGCGGCGTCCAGGCAGTGTGTGTTTACTCTGCTCCGCTTCCTCTTCCTGGCATAATGACATCGCTTCCTGCAAAACTGCAGGCAGCGATGAGCATTACCGCAGGTAAATCGCGGCTATACCGGGGGTATACCGCACATCATTTGCTACCTGCGGTATACCCCCGGAATTTCACGATTACATTACAGTGAATGGAGTGAAATTCCGGGGGTATTCCGCAGGTACCTGCGGAAAATAATGGACATGCACATTTTCTCAAGAAATTTTCTCAAGAAATTCTTCTCAAGGAAATTTCTTGAGAAAAATCCGCAGTGTGCACACAGCTATTTTTTTTTCACATAGGATTTGCTGGGAAATGTCTGCACAAAGATTGCAGACATTTCTCAAGAAATCCGCGGGTAAAACGCACTAGTGCGCACATAGCCTTAAGGAAGAGAGTTTAGAGCCAATCAATCATAAGAATATTAATCCCTATCAGAATTTTTCTACCACTGTTTTTTTTTACATTTGTGTTTTTTGATGTTATGGGTGTTTTCATTTGTACTAAATAAAAGTTGTCTTTTACATCTGTAGTAGATTTTCTATGTGTGAGAGATGAGATGGTCAGATGTAACAGCCAGGACATGTCCAGGTCCATTTCAAGTTCACCTCTGTAATTATAACCAAAGACTTCTGCTGCAAATATTAAGTTCTGTTGTTTGAAATACGTATGTCATGCAATAAAATGCAAATTAATTACCGGTATTTAAAAATCATACAATGTGATTTTCTGGATTTTTTTTTAATTCTGTCTATCTCAGTTGAAGTGTACCTATGATACAAATTACAGACCGCTCCATTCTTTCTAGGTAGGAAAATGTGCAAAATTGCCAGCGTATTAAATACTTATTTTCCTCACTGTACCTACATTTATTTAATTAACTCATTCCTCTCTTGAAGTCTGATCCTCCCAGGATTCCAAACCCCCATCTTGTAGCATTATATATAGTAGCAGTAGCTATGGGCCACAAGCTACAGTCTTTAGGTTGATGTTACCGTAGATATTAGCCTTGCTCTAAAAAAGGTAGAATCAATCTTATTGATTCCATGCGTAACTATATAATATATAAAAAGAACAAGGCAACAATAAGCATTCCCATCCATGTGGATCAACACAGATAGGAGTGTCCCTAAAGGCCCCGTCACACTAAGCAACATCGCTAGCAACATCGCTGCTAACGAACAACTTTTGTGACGTAGCAGCGATGTTGCTAGCGATGTTGCTGTGTGTGACATCCAGCAACAACCTGGCCCCTGCTGTGAGGTCGTTGGTTGTTGCTGAATGTCCTGGGCCATTTTTTAGTTGTTGCTGTCCTGCTGTGAAGCACAGATCGCTGTGTGTGACAGCGAGACAGCAACAACTAAATGTGCAGGCAGCAGGAGCCGGCTTCTGCGGAGGCTGGTAACCAATGTAAATATCGGGTAACCAAGAAGCCCTGTCCTTGGTTACCCGATATTTACCTTTGTTACCAGCCTCCGCCGCTCTCACTGTCAGTGCCGGCTCCTGCTCTGTGCACATGTAGCTGCAGCACACATCGGGTTAATTAACCCGATGTGTGCTGTAGCTAGGAGAGCAAGGAGCCAGCGCTAAGCAGTGTGCGCTGCTCCCTGCTCTGTGCACATTTAGCTGCAGCACACATCGGGTAATTAACCCGATGTGTGCTGTAGCTAGGAGAGCAAGGAGCCAGCGCTCAGTGTGCGCTGCTCCCTGCTCTCTGCACGTGTAGCTCCGTGCGGTGGTAACCAAGCTAAATATCGGGTTGGTTACCGATATTTACCTTAGTTACCAAGCGCAGCATCTTCCACGCGGCGCTGGGGGCTTGTCACTGGTTGCTGGTGAGCTCACCAGCAACTCGTGTAGCCACGCTCCAGCGATTCCTGCCAGGTCAGGTTGCTGGTGGGATCGCTGGAGCGTCGCAGTGTGACATCTCACCAGCAACCTCCTAGCAACTTACCAGCGATCCCTATCGTTGTTGGGATCGCTGGTAAGTTGCTTAGTGTGACGGTACCTTAAGGAAATATCTATATAAGATAAAAGGAAGAAAGAGGGATACTTCCAGACAATACCACCTGTCTCTTCAGGAAGACAGAAGAAAAAAGACACAAGGGAGGAGGAAAATTAGTATGTATATACTGTATAGACAGAAGACAATTTAAACTAATTGTTATCACCTGTCCTTTGTTCCACAAGCATAAAATCCCCATTGGTGCTGCTGCTGTAGGACAACAAGGAAAGGTTCATGCGCACCTAATTGTGCATTTAGATACTGTTGGCCGCATTTTCTCCCATTTGAGGAGGTCCTTTTTGCTTACCTTATCCCGCTCCCATGCTCACACATATGCGTGTAGTTTCTATATGGATATAAAAAAAACCCACACTCGGTAATAGATTTTTTTATACTTATAATTTAAAAAAATTAAAAAACATAGGTATCGAAAATCCAAACAATTGACATTCATCCAAGGTGATAAAAATCAAACATCCATCCATGGATAAAAGAAACAGGAGTTCAGTAGAAGAGCACTCTTTCCATTTCTAGGTGTCAATAAGTGAATAGTTTTTGATCAATACTGTATTAAATCGAATAAAAATAAGAGAAGTCATCTTAGTCATTTCCTTATACACACAAATTAATAAAAGGAAAACTTCTCTCAATTCCACTGGCACAGAGTTCAGGTTCCATGGATATGAGTAATAATTTAGGACTTCAGTAGCTGGATTGTGGTTGATGAATCAAAAATATGTCACAAATTGTAAACTGCAGAACAATAAAAGCGAACGCTTCTGATCGGTGGATAAGTACTATTACTGCTAACAAAAAAGGGATTGTCCAGGAATATGTAACTCCTGTATTGGCGTCGCCACACATTGTCTCACCTTCCCGGACCCTGCTGCTATTCCCCAGGGCCTGCACACGATGCACAGACCTTCCGGAAGTGTTTTTAGGCCACGTGCGCAGACACGCCACTTTTGCTTCCTACATTCCCGGCCACTGCTGTTGTAATGACCCACTTCGGCCACTGCTGCCACAACTACCCGTCTCAGCCAAGCCTACATTACCAGCTGCTGCTCCTCCTATCAGAAACTATTTGTTAGGACCAGGAGGACGGGTAGGCCCAGGAGGTGGATCCACTGGGCTGAACACCTCACCGAGGGCAAGGTGCCCGGTAGCCGGAGCACTACGGGTAGCAGGACAGTCCGTACAGAGGAGTGGAGTGAAGAAGTCCCTGGGACCACAGAGTCTCTGAGGGTAGTCCGGGTGACGGAGCTCAGGAGGCCGAGATGATGTCAGGCAGAATCCGGAACCAACAGAGCGAGGAGGTGGGTCACCACACGGATCCAGGGATCGGAGATGGTAGGGACTGACGAGATGGCGGACAGTCACCGTTCGGGGTTCTGGAATCGTCAGGACCGGTTGGCGGGACAGGAGCGGCTCTACAAGAGAGATAGGTGAGTACGAGACAATGGCACAGGGAGACCTGACTCCTAGCTTAGCAAACACGAAGAACAGGCCCCGCCCACTTGGAGAGGAACCCCCTATATACCCTGTACCTGCATCTTCAATATCCTGTTGGAGGACGCTGGCCCTTTAAGAAAAGGTCAATGACCGCGCGCGCGCCCTAATGCGCATGCGCGAGGCCCGGGTGCCAGAAGCCAGAGCAGGATGCGGTGTACAGGAGGCAGGAGTGCCGGGCCGGCTCAGGACAGCAGACGGGCGCCGGGACCGGGGACCGGGTTGCCTGGAGGACGCAGGTGAGAGAGCATGGTGGCTGAGGAGCGGGGGACCGGGGAGCGTGGCACGGGAGCGGGGAAGCGAGGTCCGGGAGCGGGGGAGCGTGGCAGAGGAGCCGGGGAGTGTGGCAGGGGAGCCAGGGAGCGTGGCAGGAGAACCGGGGAGCGTGGCATGGGCACCGGGGAGCATGGCACGGGCACCGGGGAGCGTGACACTATTGATGTACATACCTGTGGCACCACCTACGAGGCACCATGATCCCCTGGAGCTGCCCTTGTTGGCTACCTACTCATGAAGAAGCAATAGCGAAACGCGCATCAGGTGACCCGGTACATGTGGTGATTGGGCTGTATACTGGTAATATTTCTATATCATTTCATTATGGATTTTACTCCCTCATTTTGGATGTTTTGGGTATCTTGGTATTATTATATACTAATGATTAGGTAAAGGTAGCATATGTTATTTTTAGGGAACTTTCCGTATAAGATGTTTGTTCAAAATCGACATTACTATATGTTTAAATTTTTTTATTATCTACTTTGCACTTGGCACTTGTATATATCAGGAATTTTTATCTTCTTTATTATCAGAGTGAGATCCTTATATGTGAATACCTTCTTATTTTGCCCATAGCACACTGAGCACTTTACAGTATCTGATCTTGATTTGTTTAAGGTATTTTTATGTATTTATTCATATAGTGTTTATTTTTTCCTGACCCATTCATTCCCAGAATATTTGACTGTATTAACTCCAGCCTCCATGTACCATCTGTATTTATTCTGCCACCTTGTTATGTATTTTATAATGTTAGCTCAATAAAAATTGTACCAATTTTTGATCTCTCCAAAACATATTTTGGTTTACTACCAGTGTGTTAGCCTATCTCCGCCTCCTGTGGATTTAGTGAAGACTTGGTAGCCGTTCCGGTATGCGCCTCCAGGCCAGTGATCGGTGCCTTTGGTCCAGTGGATCCACGTATCCCTTGCTCCCCTTGCAAGCATTACAGATTATAAAACAGGAGCACCACTCTTGCCCAAAGGTGGTTTCAACTGTGTAACCTGACCCCATGCACTTGCATAATGCTGAGCTGTAATAGAAACAGAAGCAGGTATATTATTATTATTATTATTACTACGGTAATTATTATTATATGGAGCACTGTTCATTCCATGGTGTTGTACATGAGAAGGCGTTACATAATAAATACAAAAATTAATTACAGTAAACAAACTAACAATAACAGGCTGGTAGAGAGGGGAGAGGGCCCTACCTTTGTGACCTTACATTATACAGAATAATGGAGAGGAGACAATAGATTTGGTAATTTGTGGCAGCTCCAGTGGTGATGAGGTGGCAGCACGGTCATTGCAGGCTGTAAGCTTTCTTGAAGAGATGGTGCCACGATAAATAATGGATTGCAAGGAACCAGGGCTCCTAAGCTGTTCCTCAAGCTAGGGGTCCGTATGCTATTCCTAGCGTTAAGGATACTCCTGATGGTGGAGAGGCCTGAATCTCCTTCCTGGCTCTGCTCCAGTCCTGATCTGAATTCCCCTCCCCCAAGGAGAGATGGGACAGGAGTGTAATGAAACCCACAGATAAAGACAGGGAAGGGAAAACCAAAACTCTGTCACACAGCACACACACAAAAAGGTAAAGACAATAAGTGGTTCAGGAGGAAAAACAAGACCAGGAAAGAATCTACAAAACAATAGGGGTACACTCCACAACTGCACCAATCAATAAGTACAACTTTCACCAGTAAGTCTGGGACACCACACCTCACAAACCAACATTGAATAAACTATAGCTCACATGGGTGGAAAGTTTCAACCAGAAAAAATAGAAGGGGAGCAGATGTAATAGGTCTCCCACAACATGCGACCAAAGGAGCAAACAGACCAGCAGAGATTAACTCTTGCTAGACTGCTTATGAATCAGCACACAGCAGGTCAACGCCTGAGTCTTCCTGTGTTGATCCTAAAACATTAAATCATGATTTTATTATGCGTTTCAGAGATCACATTTCCTTCCTCAGATAAGTCCACTTCTATTTGATCTTTTGACACTAAAGCTGGGTTCACACATAGCGACAGCGACAACGACGTCGCTGTTACGTCACCATTTTCTGTGACGCAACAGCGACCTTGTAAGTCGCTGTTATGATCGCTGCTTAGCTGTCAAACACAGCAGACGCAGCAGCGATCATAACGACACGCGTCGCTGTGCTACATGTGCAGAGAGCAGGGAGCCGCGCACACTGCTTTGCGCTGGCTCCCTGCACTCCTAGCTACAGTACACATCGGGTTAATTACCCAATGTGTGCTGCAGCTACATGTGCAGAGAGCAGGGAGCCGGCACTGGCAGCTAGAGCGGCGGACGCTGGTAATGAAGGTAAATATCGGGTAACCAGGGAAAGGTCTTCCCTTGGTTACCCGATGTTTACCCTGGTTACAGCTTACCGCAGCTGCCAGATACCGGCTCCTGCTCCCTGCTCGCTTCATTTCGTCGCTCTCTCGCTGTCACACACAGCGATGTGTGCGTCACAGCAGGAGAGCGAGGACCAAAAAATGAAGCTGGACATTCAGCAACGACCGGCGACCTCACAGCAGGGGCCAGGTCGTTGCTGGATGTCACACACAGCGACAGCGACGGGACGTCGCTGCAACGTCACAGAAAATGGTGACGTAGCAGCGACGTCGTTGTCGTCGTCGCTGTGTGTGACACCACCATAACTCCTCATGGTGCCTGCTGCAGTCGTAACGTACACACTTTCAATATCAGTTGTGACTATTTCACAACTTCATCAGGTGAGCACATCTGATATTTCCTATAAACATTTTTTAACGTTAGTACTGTGACACCCTGGACTAGCCAGGTTGTCACAGGTAGGCCCTTACACAAACATCCCCCCCTTAATAAGGTGAGAGCAGCCAAACTACAAAACCCTTGTCACCTCCCTCCGGGTTTGATGTTCACACCAGGGGGCGGAGCCAGACAGTTGGCTCCGCCCACCGAGGAGTACACAGGCCCTGAGGCAGGAGAATGTGAGAGATTAGTCTTGACAGTGGAGTGGAGTGGAGTTCAAGTGCAGACCTGTGCCCAGGTCTGCGATAGTCTAACACCAGGTGTCTGGGTTGGAGCCCAGTCACCTCTGGCAAGGAGGCAGATGGTGGTGGCCGCCTGCAGGAGCCGGGATTACAGCAGGTGGAACCGTAGGGACTGGGACGGGCGGTGGCCCGCCAGTACCGAACTGGGGAACCGATTGGAAACCGGAGCACCAGGAGGGGTACTCAGACCCAGTACGAGGCCCAGAAACAACCGGGCCGAGTCAAATCAACTGTCTGAGGACTGGACTTAAGGCTGACTCCCACCTAAGACCCGACTGAAGACAACAGCCCAACCATAGGGGTAGAAAGACACCGTTCAGGCATCGAGACCCGACGGGCCAGCGTCTGCGGGCAAAAGGTCTCTACCGGCACATACCAGGCTGGGGAGCGAACTACCGTTGCTCAGGCATAGGAGTCGCCATTTCTACAAACGTGAGGTGCAGGAGAAAGGCGGAAACCACCAACCTAAAAAGGGGAGAAGCGCAGCTGGCTGCGGGCACCGTCCACCATCTTGTTTGGTTTACCAGAGACTCCAGCGTGTGTGTCAGAGTGAGTACAACAGTGCCTTCGGGCCACACTCCGCGCCGCACTGCACCTACACACCAGCACGCATCCAATCCCCCGCCTCAGCACCACCCTCGGGCCCCCGGGACCATCATCCCCCTACCCACTGAGGGGTCAACACCAAGCTGCGCAACACCATCCCCGGGAGCCTAGTTAACGGCAGCGGTGGTGTCCATCCATTCACCACAACCCGTGGGTGGCGTCACAAACTCAAATCCCCCTACAAACAACCGCGGCTCCGGCCGTGGACCTCCCCACCGAAGTCCCTACGTGTAGCGCCAACCCCTCCCCCCTTTCAGAGCGACGTGACCCTTGGGTCCATGAGGAGCTCGAGCCACCCACCGACGAGCACGGATCCGAGCGGTTTGGCAGCCATCCGAGCCCCGGGGCGGTACAGTACCCTATTGGTGCCTTTTGTCTTTTCAATCTTCATCATATTGTGTTGATCCCAGACACCAGAGAAACCATCAGATGCAGTGTCAGAATCTGCAATCTGAACAGCGCCCAATGTCAGCATGACAGTTGGCGAAGTTTGTGTAAAACTGCGTGGGACAGTACCCCTACCTCTAAGAGGGGCCTCTGGACCCTCTGGACCTGGTCACTCAAGATCGAGACGATGGAATGTCCCCACCAGGCACTCAGCATGGACATCTGAACCTGATAGCCAAGCCCTCTCCTCAGTACCATAACTTCGCCAATGAACCAAGTACTGTAAAGACCGGTGAATAAAATAAGAATCAACAATTTAGAACACCTGAAATCCTAATGACTCATCAACTAAAGGGGGCTTTACACGCTACGACATCGCTAATGCGAACTCGTTGGGGTCACGGATTTGGTGACGCACATCTGGCCGCATTAGCGATGCCGTTGCGTGTGACACCGATGAGCGATTTTGCATCGTTGCAAAAACATTCAAAATCGCTCATCGGTGAAATGGGGGTCCATTCTCAAAAATCGTTACTGCAGCAGTAACGAGGTTGTTCTTCGTTCCTGCGGCAGCACACATCGCTCCGTGTAACACCGCAGGAACGAGGAAGCTCTTCTTACCTGCCTCCCGGCCACAATGCGGAAGGAAGGAGGTGGGCGGGATGTTACGTCCCGCTCATCTCCGCCCCTCCGCTTCTATTGGGCGGCCGCTCAGTGACGTCGCTGTGCCGCCGAGCAAACCGCCCCCTTAGAAAGGAGGCGGTTCGCCGGTCATAGCGACGTCGCCGGGCAGGTAAGTATGTGTGACGGGTCTGGGCGATGTTGTGCGCCACGGGCAGCGATTTGCCCGTGTCGCGCAACAGATGGGGCGGGTACCCACAGTAGCGATATCGGGACCGATATCGCAGTGTGTAAAGCCTGCTTAAGACCGAAGGCAGAGAAAAGAGAAGAAGAGTTCGTGAACCCACATATTTCTTTAACAGGGATCTATGAAAAACATTATGAATCATGTAAGATGCCAGTAACACTAGGCGGAAAGCAAAAAAATTAAACCTATTAAAAAACAATGACCACCAAGCTTGTTTTTTATATCCGATAATTACTGTTACAGGATACGTAGCTCCCTCCAGGAAGTGTCGCCATTCCTCAAATGCTAACTTGATTGCCAGTAATGCCCTGTTACCAATATCATAATTACGTTCAGCCGAAGATAATTTCTTAGAAAAGAAGGCATGTGGACGAGTTTACCAGGAGACAGGCCTTGAGACAATACAGCTACCACCACCACTTCTGACGCATCAACCTCCAATGTAAAAGGTTGAGATACATCAGGATGTCTTAATATGTGTGCCGATTAGAAGCATTTCTAAAAGGGAATCTGTCAGCAGGTTTTCGCTACCTCATCTGAGAAGAGCATGATGTAGGCAAAGAGGCCCTGAGTTCAACAATGTATCACTTAGATTGCTGTGTGCAACTGTACCGCCCCGCTCTCAGCAGCCGAGCTGCTCGGATCCGGTCCTTCTGTGGATGGCTCGAGGGTCTCCGGACCCGGGGGTCTCGCGGTCACTTCAATTGAAAAGGGGGGTTATGGTGTGTAAGATTTTTGAAAGTTTGTACGTGACGCCACCCACGGTATGTGGAAAATGGGGTACCACCGCTGCCGTTAAGGGGACTCCCGGGGGCGTTGGGCTGGCAGCTGGATGTTGTTAACCCTCCGTGGGTAGGGATGGATTCCCCGGGGCCCAGTGTGGTGTGAGAGGGATTGCAGGGAGCAGGTAACTCACAGTTCAGTTGTCCTGGTGTTTGATGATGCTGTGTTGATGTGGAGGGTCAGGAAACACAGAGTCCAGTACTTAACCAGAAATTGCTGGTGTCCGTAGGCCTTTGGTACGGGGGTGTTTGGATCCCACACCCGGTACAAGAAGCAGGGCCCTCTCTCTCCTGCACTCCAGCTAAGAGTCACCTTCTCAGTTTCGGACGGGGGAAGTCATCTCTTTGCACAAGTCTGGGGTCCTGTGCACACTACCGGCGGGCCACTACCCTGCCCCGGTCCACTACGGGTTCCCCTGAGCCTAGTCTCCACTTCAGCTCCAAGACTGCTTTTTCTTTGCTTCACTTCCCCTGCAGCATAGGAGCTACAACCCCTGTCTGCACTCCTCTCCCTCCTTCCACTGACTGACTCAATTCCTGTATGTGATGACATGGACTCTCATGGGTTAAAGTTTCTTAACATTCAGCCAGACGTATTGTTCTTTTGTGTTAACTCATGTTTGCTAAACTATTGTTTGGGACCAGACCCTTCGGAGCAATCATTGTAATGTAGTTGTGTATTGCTAATGTGATTACCTTAGTAGCCATTGTCGAGTCTGTGACTTGCAGACTTCATGTAGATATCTTCAGTCTTTCTATGAATATCATTTAAATGAACATTGTCCATGCAGCTTGAGATTCATCCAATGGGAGAGGCGATCTTGTCCAACCAATCGATGAGGACGCAGTGTATCCAAGTGGAAGGCTGTGGCTATAAAAGGGATTTCTTTAAGCCACCAGGTTGATGAAGGTTGATGGATGCTGATGGATCCAGTCTAAGCTCTTAGGAGCTGACTAGAGGATCAGGATACCTTATGGCTTCAATCTAGGGACTCCGGTTCCGGTTGGAGACCATATCCACAGCCTAGGGATTTCGACTCCGGCTGCCAGGATTGTAACATCATACCAGGACTACCTAAGGAGGACACTCAGGTTGGGACAGTTCAGTCACCTGTTACAGACTTTGCAGACCTCAGACAGCTTCCTAAATCTGGCATTATTCCTTTCTCGGTGGGTGCCCGCCAAAAGCGGGGTGCTGCTGGATTGGAGTAAATAGCCCTGGAACCTCTGAGGCATGGACATTCTAAATCCCTGGTGAGCCAGCGGAAGGGTGAGACTCTGTTGCCTGTTACATTTGTGTTTTGCTGGTTATGTGTTATGTGCCGTTAATTGTTTGGGGATCCAATAAAGTCTAATTATTGTGGTTCCCTCACCCTGTGTTGTCTGAGTAGTGTTACGCCCACGGTTAAGGAGGCCGGCGTTCAGTTGGGATGAGCCCTGAGCCACGCTGTCTTTCTAAAGGCGGCGGGTTTTAGTGGACGAGAGCACCCACTGAGCCCAGTGTCTCCACAATTGGTGGCAGCAGTGGGATACTACTCAGCCTGGTTTACCCAGGGGAGCTGCAGCGGACTGGTGTTCGTGGACACCGTCCAGGGCTCAACAACCAGGGAGGCACATAAGCATACCCAGCAGGCCATAGGGGAGGCATTCAGGTTTCGGACGCTGCCATGTCCAACCCCACCAGCTCAGCCATGGGACGAGGACCAGAGAGGAGTTACGACCGCAGCAGTAAATGGATGCTACAGGATCTGTGCCAGAGGCGAAAGATTATCTACTGGAACGCTGAGACTCGGTCGGACTTGATCCAGAAATTAGTCCATTGGGATGCCCAGAATGATGCAGAGGATGATGAGGATCCTGCCGATATTGACCCAGAGGATTTACACTATGTGCCACATCATGGATCTAGTAACAATCGGGAATCAACTTTGTCCAAAATGGCCCAAGCCACAGCGTTGTTGGATGCATTGGGGCCTAGATCCTCAAGAGAAGAGAGGGCTTGGTTCTGGAATATGTTTATGGGATTCCAGCTGCCGTACTGTTAGCACCAGCCGCTCGAGAAGGATGGTCCCGCTACCCAGCAGAAGCTGCACCAAAACAAAGGACTACAAACAGGGCCGGTGACTTGCCCAATCTATGGCGCTGTTATACATGTGGGCGCCATGGGCATATAGATAAAGATTGTCTCCAAAACCGAGGCCGCATGCTTGGAGCCCGTCTTCCACTCCAACCAGTCAACATATGCTACTCCCAAGAAACACCAATAGCTGAGGAAGTGGTTTATCCAGTCCACACCCTACGGCAGGCCGGACACCGTACACCAGCCAACCTCCATCCCCACATCCAGACGATCAAGGTCGGTGATATACAGGCTCAGGGACTTCGAGACATTGGATCTTCCATCATTCTGGTAAGCCCAGTTATTGTTTCCCCAGAAGACCATTTACCAGATTCCCAATTATCCATCTCCCTGTCTGAGGGCCATCGCTCGGACGTCCCTCTGGCATGTGTGCAGTTGGACCTAAGGACCGACCAGGGAGAGGTCGAGGTGGAGCTTGTGGATAGCCTCCCCACACCTGGTATTTTGGGGACCAACCAGGAAGTGATCGATGTGGGGATTGTGAACAGCCTCCCCATACCGGTCATTGTGGAGACTGACCAGAGCAAGGCTGATGTGGAGCTTATGAACAGCATCCTCACCCCTGGTATTTTGGGAACTAACCAGGAAGCGATCGATGTGGGACTTGTGAACAGTCTCCCTATACCTGTCATTGTGGAGACTGACCAGAGCAAGGCTGATGTGGAGCTTATGGACACCGTCCCCACACCAGTTACTTTGGGGTCTGACCAGGAAGAGGTCCATATGGAGTTTATGGACAGCCTCCCCACACCTGTTGTTTCGGGGCCTAACCAGGAGGAAGTTGAAGTGGGGGTCATAGATGGCCCCACCAAGCCTGTTGTTTTGGATACCACTCAGAGGGAAGTGAAAGTGGGGCTTGGGGATTACCTGCTCACACCAGTCATTTTGGAGAATGACCTAGGACAAGGACTATCCAGTCAGTTTGAAGCAGCCTTCACCCACTTCCAAGCCAAGCAGGACCAGGATGTTGATCTTTCTAACATCTTTTCCAAGGATAATTCACATTCCCAGTCTGCAGCCAAGAACCGTGAGTAAGCCTAACCACACTGTGGCTGTTGACTTGGGAAAGATTGATAGTAAGCAATGTATGCAGGCCCAACTCATGGACCCCACCTTAGTGCTTGCCGGCAATATGGCTGCTCAACCTGGGGAAGGTAATCAGGGGGAGGTGTATAGATGCAAGCCTCTGATGCTGACCTCACCATTAAAAAGGACAATGCCGTCAAGAGGAGAAGGATGATCGGAAGCCTATCATGTCTGGCTAATATTAAAAAGGGGGAGGAATGTGATGACATGGACTCTCATGGGTTAAAGTTTCCCCTCCTGCTCTTTTTGTTACACTGGGGGGAGGGTGTGGCTTCCTCACTGTACCAGTGTGGGATCAGGTGGTACCAGGGAGGTTTAACTCTTTCTGTGACTACCTGGTTTTGCCAGGGCGTCACATTCCCCCTTGGTTAAACACGTCCGTGGGCTGTCCGTTCACCGACGTTTTTTTTATTTTTCAGGAAAAACTGCAATGCAAAGAAACGGAAAAAACATTAACATTTCATCCCCCTAAGGGGAGGCATTTTTGCTTACAACGTCGCTAAACTGTCCTTCTTGCCAGTCCATAAAACAACATTTTTACAACTGCTGCTGCTCCCAATACAGGGCATGGGTTCCGTGCTCCGCCTTCTGCTCAGGAGCCAGGCCCACTCGGATGCCCTCAGCGCCGGCTACAACCGGCCTTGCTAACTGCCGAGGGCCCCAACGCTCAGTGGCCTGCTCCTCCTCTCGACAGGTGCACTCCCGCTGTTCCACAGCTGGGACAGGGTATTTGGGAGCGGCTGGCGCTTCAGCTGCGAGAGATTTCAGGATGGGTGCTGCCGTCGTTGTGGCCGGGCGGACTGCCGGAGCCGACTTCATCACTGTTGCGGCCGGGCGGACTGCCGGAGCCGACGTCATCTCTGTTGCGGCTGAGCGGACAGCCGGAGCCGACGTCATCTCTGTTGCGGCCGGGCGGACTGCCGGAGCCAGATGGGATGTCGTCGGGGTTGCAGCCTGCTGTGACATCTTGCCGCTCTTGTGTCCAGGAACGGAATTTTGCAGAGTCCTGGCGTCCCTGCACTTTACAGTTCTGGTTACAGAAGGGGGCTTGGTCTTTTGCGAGCACTCCCTCGTGCGGCTGGTTCGTTTTCTTCTTGTTACACTGAGGGGAGGGTGCGGCTGCCTCACTGTACCAGTGTGGGATCAGGTGGTACCAGGGAGGTTTAACTCTTTCTGTGACTACCTGGTTTTGCCAGGGCATCATACAACTGTTCTGACACAGTGAAATATTTTAGATTTTGCATGTAGGAGAGTTGGTAGAGCTGCCTAAGCCCATAGACAGAAGGGGGCGGAATTGGACTATAACTCACACACAGCTGAGACCCACTAATGATAAAGATAGGAGGCTTAAACTAACATGGCAGGTAAACAAAAGCAGACATTGAGATAAGAAACATAGGTGGAATTCTATGTTTTAACTCCTGCAGCATGCTGTCTTCAGATTATATTGCAGAAGCCTGCTGACAGAGTCCCTTTAAGACTGTTGAAAGCATACAAAGGACCCAGAGTCCATTTAGAGAAGTCTGCAACCTTCTTAGTCATGTCAGTAAATTATTTTGTTTTTAATTTGTTTATTTAAACAGCCAGGTATAACAAGTACACATTAGATATGTTTGTATACAGAACAGAAACAAGAAGTTATTACAGTATACTTATAAATAATACAATAAAACATGACAGCAGAACAATGTCAGAATCACAGTTTCCATTTGACAGCAACATCCTGCAAAGAGAAAGCACCTGAGAGAACTATACAACTACCAATAAAGAAGTAGAATAAACTAAATAACCGTTTTGCTGCCTAGTACCAACTTTATAATACTCAGAAAAGAAAACAAACAATCTAGTCCAGAACCAACAGAATTTCTCTCCTGTGTAAAAGGCAAGAAACTCCTTGCAGCACCACATTAAGTAGATATTGTCAGGGGAGGAGGAATTCCAGATCTCCAAAACCCTAGGAACTTCTCAGGACACACTCTATTCTCATATAATGTCTCAAATGGGATAATGGTGTTAACTAAATTTACCCATGCTCTTCTGGTTGGGTGGGAGTTACCCATCCAGCGTACGGTGTAACTGTTATAGGTCTCCCGCAACATGTGATCCAAAAGGTAACCCGCAGGCTAGCAGACATTAACTCCTACTAAACCAATTGCTAATGAGCACACAGCTGGTCGACGCGCGAGTCTGCCGGTGCAATCAGATGAGTATGAAAGAGAAATGGAGTGCACATGTCTTTTTTCTTCAAGATGCAAGTGTAAAGGGAGCGGCTTCCCAAGTAGCAAATATACATCCATACACTGCACACTCAGAATGCAAAGTTGATAGTTTATTAAAGTGCCAAAAAAATTAAAGGAGAATAATGGCTGTATGCTTCACTTTAGTGCGACATAATATTCATAACGTTTCAATCATGGCAGTCTTTTTGAAAAGGTCGCTATGTGTAGACCTTTTGCTGTAGGGCTTATAGACACAAAATAGCAAATGTGATAGTCTGTACAGGACCAGAGGTTTGGTACACCACTTTGAGGACGGGCAAATGGAGGAGGCAAAAAAGCATGAGAGTGGTCTAATGTGATCTATATCTCAAAAAGTGCTGTGCAGCACCTGGTGGATGTCCTGGTTAAGGTACAGGTATCAATGCCATGTAGCACCTGGTGCGTTGATACACCATTTGATCATCCTCAAGCCTTTATACCAACCCTCTGGTCCCATATGGGCTATCCCATTTGCTTTTTTGTGCCTGTAAGCCCTATGGCTATTTTCACACAGCGACTGTTTGAAAAAGATCGTCACCATTGTCAAAATCTTTATGAATATTATGTCACGTTAAAGTGAAGCATACCGCCATTATTCTTCTTTAATTTTTGACCACTTTAATAAACTATCAACTTTCCATTCTATGAGTTTGCAGTGTATGAATCTATATGAGCAACAAAGAAGCATAGTGAGGAGTGTAAGAGTCTGTAGTCTGAACAGCGTCTGATACTGCCATGACACTTGGCAAGTTAAAAACCAAAACACAGTGTGACACCCCTAAGGTCAAGTTTACAGAACCATTTAACATCGGTAATCTGAATAATTAGGTCAGGAATGAGTGGCAGGGGATACGGATCACAAACCATTATCTGGTTGGGCTCACAAAAGTCCAGGCACCGCCGAAGCCCACCATCCTTCTTTTTAACAAAGAAGAAACCAGCATCCACTGGAGTCAAGGATGGCCTAATATGCCCTTTAGCCAAACTTTCCGTAATATACTCCTTGAGAGCTAGGGCCCAACAATTTATACAGTATGTACTTGGGCAATTTTGCCCCTTGCATCAACCTCATGGTGCAGTCACAAATAGAGATGAAAAAAAGGAATAAATGAAAAAAACTATGAAAATGAACAAATGAAAGTCAGATATTGCTTTTATGCTTCCACAGAATTTTTAAAAAATAAAACTCATGAAATAGGTATGGACAGAAATGATGGTACCCCTGAAAATAATGTGACAAAAAGGACATGTTAAATCAAGGTGTGTTCACTAATTATCAACATGGTGCCTACAATCTTGTAATCAGTCAGTGGGCCTGTATATAGGACTACAGAAACTCACTGTGCTGTTTGAGGACATGGTGTGTACCACACTCAACATGGACCAAAGGAAGCAAAGGAAAGAGCTGTCTCAGGAGCTTAGAAAGAAAAATATAGTCAAGCATGTTAAAGGTAAAGGTTATAAGACCATCTCCAAGCAGCTTGATGTTCCTGTGACTACAGTTGCACATATTTTTCAGAAATGTAAGATGCATGGGACTGTAGACAATCTCCCTGGACGTGGCCGCAAGAGGAAAATTGATGACAAATCAAAGAGACAGATAATACGAAATGGTAACAAAAGAGCACAGAAAAACTTCTAAAGAGATTAAAGGTGAACTTCAAGCTCAAGGAACATCAGTGTCAGATCGCACCATCCATCGTTGTTAAAGCCAAAGTGGACTTCATGGGAGACGACCAAGGAGGACACTATTTTTGAAAAAAAAAAATCATAAAAAAGCCTGGTTGGAATTTGCCAAACTGCATGTTGACAAGCCACAAAGCTTCAGGGAGTATATCCTATTGACAGATGAGACAAAAATGAAACTTTTTGGCAAGGCATATCAGCTCTATGTTTGCAGATGGAAAAATGAAGCATATCAAGAAAAGAACACTGCCCTACTGTGAAACATGGAGGAGGCTTGGTTATGTTCTGGGGCTGCTTTGCTTTATCTGGCACAGGGTGTCTTGAATCTGTGCAGGGTACAATTAAATCTCAAGACTATCAAGGGATTCTAGAGAGAAATGTGCTGCCCAGTGTCAGAAAGCTTGGTCTCAGTCACAAGTCATGGGTCTTGCAACAGGATAATGACCCAAAACACACAGCTAAAAACACCCAAGAATGGCTAAGAGAAAGACATTGGACTATTCTGAAGTGGCCATCTATGAGCCCTGACCTAAATCCTATTGAGCATATTTGGAAAGAGCTGAAACATGCCGTCTGGAAAAGGCAACCTTCATACAGAAGACAGCTGAAGCAGTTTGCTCTTGAGGAGTAGCCAAAATAGCTGTCGAGAGGTGCAGAAGTCTCATTGACAGTTACAGGAATTGTTTGAGTGCTGTAATTGCTTTAAAAGGTTGTGCAAAAAATATTAAGTAAAGGTACCATCACTTCTGTCCAGGCCTATTTCATGATTTTTAGTTTTAGTTTTAAATTCTAGTGTGGGGGGATCAAGGCTAGGCCACCCCCTTTCCAAGTAGCCGGCACACCCAAGGTTTATTTTAATGTACTCTAATGTATTGTGTATTTTGTAACTGACCGCCAGGTGGCAGTCTGGTAGTGACAGTTGTCCTCGCATCTGGATAGGCACACAAAGGGTTAATAGAGAGGAGAAGGATGATAAAGTTAATAGAGAGTATGTAGAAGGACAGTAGGAAGGTTACCAGAAGGAGATAGAGATAAGAGGCCATATCGATGCTATAATTCAAGATCCTAAGGGTCATACATTTGATCCCGGACACTCTGGGTCCTGCTCTCGAGAGGACTGTGGAACTGTGTCCCCAGAAGCGGGATATAGTCCGGTCGGTCGGGGAGGTGTTCGTTCATTCCTGGATTTGAAACCCAAAGAAATCCCCTGCGAGACCAAAGGTCAGTGGGCCCTTAACAGAGAAGGCTAGGTCCTGGTCATGAGCATGAATGGAGGAGTGCTGTCATATGTAGCCTTTCCAAAGAACAAGCTAATCTCTTTGGGTGGGACGGATAGGTTTAAGGACTATTTGAATTGGTTCATGCAGCGTGACATCAGACAAGAGAATGAGGGGCCTAGTGGTGTCCGGTGGAGCACAGGTGCTAGGAAAGCGGTTGGCCGTTAAATTATATGTGGAAGTGGAGTCTAGAGGGTACCCCATTGGAACCTTGGAACCAGAAGCGAGGCCCATGTGATAGGAATGTGAAGGAGAAATGCCTCTGTGTTGAAGATCAGTAAAGTTCGGCTGTTTAAAGGAATTACACCAGTGTCTGCTTTATTGACTCAGAGAACGAATGGTCTGTAAAAGCATCCTTGTACTGGGGTGACGACTGGGAGGCAAGAGGTTACCGAGCGGCTGTGCTGCGGCCTGGTATCCTCTGTACACACAACTACCAGTGCCTGCTCGGTCCACCTCACAGAAGCATGGTTGAAAAGCAATGTATGACTTTCATTTGTTCATTTTCAAAGATTTTTTATTTATTATTACTTTTGTCAGATTCAAGATATTTCTGTGATCATTGTGGGTTTTTCTTTTATTAAACGAGGAGTACCAACAATTTTGACCGCTTGTGTATGTGTCAACAACTCCTGACAACCCTTTACAGAGAACACATCACCAAAATGTGAGAAAGGATCCAGCAGACTAGAGGTATCCACTGAAAAACAGGTTCCTAGACAGTGTTCTTTCCAATATGTACGCCATTTAATTGTGTCTTGGGTTTTCCAGTCAACAGTAGTGTAATGCAAACCAGAGGAACCCTAATAAATAAATTTGTGCAGGAAGATAACAATATGAGCTCCGAATGAAGACAGCTATACGGTGAGGTGACAAATTAATGGCAAAAATCCGTACCGGATTAGATAACTCCTTCACCTCTAACCCAGATAAATGAGGAAACTTTCCTCAATTATGTTTGCCCCTGACCCACTATCCAGAAAGACCGTAATAGGGATATCTAAACCCCCAGCCTTAAGCCTTGCGGGTATTAAAGCTTGATATACCATAGTGGAAGAAATACGTAGACCCATATTGGAATTCCCCAACCCACCTGGGTCTAAAAGTATTCCGACTGCCGTTTTCCTTGGGCACGGAGGGGCAGGTACTGACAAAGTGTCCCTTTTGGCCACAGAAAAAAACAAACTCCTTCCCTTTTAGCTGTTGAGGAGTTTCTCGCCCCATGGGACATCCCTCTAAGTTGAATGGGTTTGGGTGGGACCCCTGGAAGTAAAGTCGGTACAGTAACCCCCTCCCAAAGAGTCTGTTTTTTTGAGACTTCTGCCGGAAACAGCGATCAATATGTATTACTAGAGACGTGGCACACTCAAGAGAAGGAAGAGTTTCATACTTTTCCAACACTTCCTTTACCCTGTTGGATACACCCTGAAAAAACTTGCTTTAGAGCGCAGGGTCACTCTACTGAGTGTCCATGGACCAGCGCCGGAAATCGGTGCAATACTCCTCTGCCGGCTGATTCACCTGTTGCAGTGAATTGGTTTTAGACTCCGCTAGGGATGTTTTGTCTGGATCATCATAGATGATCCAGACAAGGGCACACATGCGCAAAACGGTCGTCATCTGACGTCTTTTGTACCCCTGCCCTTTATGTCCTCTCTCTCGATACTGCAGTCTCTTTGGTGAGATTTTTTTTTACCTATGTGAAATAAAGGATGTTTTTACCACTGAGTGCTGCTGTTTCCTTTCTACTTGTGTCGCGGGCGGAGGTGGGGACGCTGCGCTCACCACGCTCGGGTCCGGCGCTGCTGCTGCTTCGCTTGCTGCTCGGTGGCTCGAGCGGTGGGCCGGATCCGGGGACTCGAGCGGCGCTCCTCGCCCGTGAGTGAAAAGGGGAATGGTTTTGGGGATTTATTGTCCGTGACGCCACCCGCGGTTGTGGTGAGGTTGTGACACCACCGCTGCTCTGGACGGGGATCCCGGGAGCGATGACAGGGAGCAGCTTAGATGTTGTTCTTCCCCTACGTGGGTAGGGGGATTGGTTGTCACGGGGCCCGGTGAGGGAGGGATGGCAGGCGGGTTATGGGGCCTGGTGAGGTGCAGGGTCGCGGGGGCAGCGCGGTGCCGCACGACACAGTGGTACTCACTCAGCCAATGATGAATGCAAAGTCTCCGGTAAAACAAACGGCTGGATGGACGGGTCCCACAGACGGCTGCGGTTGTTCTTCTCCTGGTAGGTTGGTGGTGACTGCCTTTCCCTGCACCTGTGTTATGTTCTCGGTTCTGGTGGCTTCCCACCGGTAACCCGCTCCCCAGCTTGGATGGATGCTGAGGGAGCCCCTTTTGCCCTCAGGCTCTGGCCCTGGGAACTGTAGTCTTGGCGGTGACTGTATTTCCCTTCACGGTTTGAGCTGTTGCCTTCAATCGGGTCTTGACTGCTGGGAAACCCCGGAGGTTCCCTTCGGTAACGGATTTGACCGGTTTTACGGTGACTCCTAGCCTGGTCGGGGTCCGTAAGCCCTGCCGAATGGTGCTGGCTTCTCTTCGCTCCCCGATCCGGTACCAGCGGGCCACCGCCCGTCCCCGGTCCTTACAGTTCATGTCAATCAGCCCCTCCTGCAGACGGTCACCACCGTCTGCCAACCTTGCTGTATGTGCCCGGGCCACGCACCCGGACACGGTCAGTCTCCTCTACTGCCACTTCACTTCTCCACTCCACTGCACTCTCCCCTTCAACTGCCTTCCTTTTCCCGCCTCCAGGACTGTGAACTCCTCGGTGGGTGGGGCCAACCGCCTGGCTCCACCCCCTGGTGTGGACATCAGCCCCTGGAGGGAGGCAACAAGGATTTTTGTTTGACCTAGATGTGCCTAGCCGGGGTGTGGGGTGTGTTGTTGCGGTACCAGTGACGTCCTGGCTTGTCCAGGGCGCCACACTTGTAAAAATTATTTTCCCTGCACCAAAACTGTATCCATGGGTTCAAGTCCCACCATAGATAATATCTGCAAGGGGTTTGCATGGTCTCCTTGTGTGTTTTTGTGTTTCCTTCCTCATGCCAAGGATCTTGATAAGGCTACTTTCACACTTGCATTGTGCGGTATCCGTCACAATGCTTTGTGTGACGCATGTGACGGATGCGTTGTAAATAGTGTGATAATAAAGGCAACAGATTCCTGTGAAATAACGTGTTGTGTTCTTTTAGTTTTCTTTAGCTGAGAGAGAGAGATAGAGCCCCCATCATCACCGCATACACGTAGGCACTACAGCCCCCATCATCATCACATACACTCAGGCACTACTGCCCCGATCATCACCACATATACTAAGGCACTACTGCCCCCTTCATCACCGCATACATGCAGGCACTACTGCCCCCATCATCACCGCACTCACTGGCACTACAGCCCCCACGATCACGGCACACACGCAGGCACTACCTCACCCATCATCACCGCACACGCACCGGCACTACCTCAGAGACATCCCCGCTGACAGCGTGATTCACTTCAGTTGCTGCGTGGAGCTCACAGGAGCGGCGGTGTTCTATGGCTGCTCCTGACAGCTTCATGTAGCAGAGCTGAGAGCGTCGTGGGACCTGGAGGGGTAATTGGCGATTTTAATAAAGTGGTGAAAGAGGGTTTTTTTTTGTCTTTTATTCCAAATAAAGGATTTTTTTTCAGGTGTATGTGTTTATTTACTTTCACTTACAGGTTAATCATTGGGGGTGTCTCATAGACGCCTGCCATGATTAACCTAGGACTTAGTGGCAGCTATGGACTGCCATTAACTCCTTATTACCCCGATTGCCACCGCACCAGGGCAATTCGGGATGATCCGGATAGAGCCCCGGGACTGTCGCATCTAATGCTGGCTGATATTTTTAGGCTGGGGGGCTCCCCATAACATGGGGCTCCCCATCCTGAGAATACCAGCCTTCAGCCGTGTGGCTTTATCTTGGCTGGTATCAAAATTGGGGGGACCGCACGCCGTTTTTTAAAAAAAAATATTTATTTATTGCACTGCATGATATAGACCCGCCCACCGGCGGCTGTGATTGGCTGCAGTGAGACAGCTATCACTCAGCGGGGGAGCGGGTCTGACTGCAACCAATCATAGGCGCCGGTGGGCGGGGGAAGCAGGGAATACGAGAAGGAATAATGAGGGGCCGGCATTTTCAAAACCAGGAGAAGCTGCCAGAGCAGTATGACAGCTGTGCAGCGCCACGCCAGTGATCGGTGAGTATGAGAGAGGGGGAGAGAGGGAGAGACCGACCAACAGAGAGAGATAGAGACCGACATTGACAGAGAGAGAGAATCCGACCGACAGAGAGAGATAAGACCGAGAGAGAGAGAGAGACCGACCAACAGAGAGAGAGACCGACAGAGAGAGACCGACAGAGAAAGAGAGAGAGACCGACAGAGAGAGAGAGAGACCGACCGACAGAGAGAGAAAGAGAGACTAGGCATGCTTTTAAACGATTTAGAACGCTACGTGCTGCATTCCATTCGTCCGGGGCTCAGTCAAAATAACGACTCAGCGTCGGCCGGTGGATGCAACACAGACATTTGCGTTGCAGTGCGTCGTCAATACAAGTCTATGGGAAACAGCCATTAACGGCTTGCGCTATTTTCCATAGCGGCGGATTGCGACAAACACAAGTGTGAAAGTAGCCTCATGCAGGCGTCACACGGGACGATCTATCGTGTGATCGCACGAGCGATCGTACCCGCCCCCATCGTTTGTGCGTCACGGGCAATTAGTTGCCCGTGTCACACAAAGTCGTGAACCCCCGTCACACGTACTTACCTCCTGAACGACCTCGCTGTGGGCGGCTAACATCCTCTTCCTGAAGGGGGAGGGACGTTCGGCGTCACAGCGACGTCACTCAGCAGCCGGCCAATAGAATCGGAGGGGCAGAGATGAGCGGGACGTAACATCCCGCCCACCTCTTTCCTTCCGCATTGCTGGCGGGACGCAGGTAAGTTGTTGTTCGCCGTTCCCGTAGTGTCACACGGAACGACGTGTGCTGCAACGGGAACGATGAACAACCGGAGTACAGACGGAGGAACGACATTTTGAAAATGAACGACGTGTCAACGAACAACGATAAGGTGACTATTTTTGCTCGTTCACAGTCGTTCCTAGGTGTCACACGGTACGATATGTCTAACGATGCTGGATGTGCGTCACTAGCGACGTGACCCCGACGACATATCGCCAAATATATCGTACCGTGTGACGACGGCATTAGATGTTTAGATTGTGAGCACAAATGGTGGTAATGTTTTCTGTAAAGCCCTGTGGAATACGATGGTGCTGTAGAAGTAAGTGTTATATGTTACCTGCTTGGTAAAAAGTTTTTGCATTTCTAACAGACTTTCATTAAGACATATTACATTGATATGACTCAGCCATAAACATATAATTATCAGATGCAAGAATTTTGCAGGTTAATCCTAATGAGTACATCTGGTACATTGGCAGGAAAAGTGATCATAAATTCTGGATCTGGTCCTCTGCAGATGATCATTGTCAGTTTTAATGGTAATTATCCAATAAAACCCTAACTGAATAATTCATGTATTTATAAACTTGTCAATCAGAAAAATGCTTGAGAATGGAAAACACAAAAAATGTATCTTCACAGTTATGGTCGCCCAATTGGGAGTCCTGTCAAGATTTGGATGAACTACATGTGAGCCCTCCCCCCGTAGACTTCTGATGTCACAGTGGTGGCTCCGAGTAGCGATGAGGCCTTACCAGGCACGAGCGGCAGGCTTTTGTAATGGGGGTTAAAAATAATATTTAAAAAGGGGAGAATGAAAATATTAAAATAAATAAATAAAACAAATAAAGAGTTTGTAACGCCAGTTGGGATGTTTGGCTTTGGTATGGCCGGGCACTGCTGGAGCTCCCCTGGAGTTAGGTGGTGCAGTGCCATGCAGTGCCAGAGGGTTGTCCTCTCGCCCCCCCCAACTAGGGCTGGTTCCTGGGGATATCTTGAGGTAGGGATGGCGCAGCAGAGAATAATTCGGCTAGAGACAGGAAAGGGAGCTTTTACCTTGTTTACTGGAGCTCTGCAGAGAGAGAGAGGAGAGAGAAAGAGTTTGACAGTGAAAGTAAGCAGACACGCTGACCGGAGTGAACAGTAACCTGAGGGCCCAGGCGGTTAGTTGTCGGTGGAGTATGGTGGAGTACTCCCAGAACTATGTACCAACGTGGTACAGGATCCTAGGTCAGGCAGAAGCTCCAAGCAGGCCTGATAACACCTGCACAGTGAGGGGACCATCAAGGACCTCACTGACCTTGAAGTTCGGGACTCAGTAGCAAAGGGAGAACCGGGGACAGGGCCAGAGACTCCAACCCGACAGGGTTCACGCTACCGTCATATGGACTGCAGTAGAAAGACCAGCAGGAGGGGACTTCCAGCTGCTCTACGACACGGGGACCCACCAACCAAAAGACAGGTGCAGACGAAGAAGCCACCAGGTTGCTAAACCGGCACTGGGACTAAGCGGACGTGAAGGTGAAACCAGCCAGCCTCAAGTGACCAGTTACCACCAGAAAGTGAGTAAAGAACCAGTTGCACTGAAACCCTTGTGTGGCCAACCTTCTTCTGACACCCGTCACATCACCTACCCTCTGGGGCCCGCCCCTGCTTGCGGAGGGCCTAACATCCAGGCTGCCATTAACACCAGCCCCAGTAGTGGACATTTTGCAGCGGCAACTCCATCTGCATAGCTGGAACACCGCAAGTGGCGTCACGTGTGAACATTATTCTAATCCCCTGTAAATATTCCCCTTTTCAAAAAGCACCCAGGTCACGGGATCGGGCAACGGCCACCAAAGTGACATTCCCCAGTTAAACACCGCCCGGGGCCAAGTACCCCATAATCCTGGGTGACACTATTTCTGCCCTCCAAAATGTTGGAAATTTCCATGACAGGTCCCATTGTAAAGGGGGCTTTACACGCTACGATATCGTTAATGTTTTATCATCGGGGTCACGTCGTTAGTGACGCACATCCGGCGTCATTAACGGTATCGCAGCGTGTGACACTTACCAGCGACCTTAAACATCCTCCAAAGTGGTGAAAATCGTTCACCATGGAGAGGTCATCCTAAAACCAAAAATTGTTAATGGTTGTTTAAAGATGTTGTTCCTCGTTCCTGCGGCAGCACACATCGCTGTGTGTGACACCGCAGGAGCGAGGAACCTCACCTTACCTGCGTCCCGCCCACAATGAGGAAGGAAGAAGGTGGGCGGGATGTTCGTCCCGCTCATCTCCGCCCCTCCGCTTTGATTGGCTGGCCGCTTAGTGACGTCGCGGTGACGCCAAACCCACCTCCCCCTTGAGGGAGGGATTGTTCGGCAGTCACAGCGACGCCGCTGACCAGGTGTGTGCGTGTGACGCTGCCGTAGCGATAATGTTCGCTGCAGCAGCGATCACACGATATCGCATGCACGACGGGCGCGGGTGCTTTTGCGTACGATATCGCTAGCAATTGCTAGAAATATCGTAGCGTGTAAAGCCCGCTTAAGTCTTTGGAAAATTCTGATGTGTCCTTATGAATGGCAGCCATAGCCTAGAAGTGATCACATTTTAAGTCTCGTCTGTAGGGCTGCAGAAATTAAAGATCATGGGTGGAATAGCTTCTTTTTTTTGGCAACACTCTGGATGACATTTTGAAGGAGTCTTGAATAATTGTCAGCCTGACCTTGTGCATCTCAGATTGCAGTTTGTGAGGAGAGAAGAATAATAAGGGAAAAAGACAAGGAAGAAAAGATAAGATCTCCATAGATAAGCTCAGAAGATTTACGATTTTAATATTACATTGCAATATGTGTGCAATTTATTTCAGCAGCCTGAAAGCTCTTCATCCACACAACCTAATGAGCTTTGATGTGGGAATTCACTGTATATATGTGGAGAAGACGGGGATGAGACCATGGCAGAACCTGCACAATAGGAAAACTCTTAAGGCAACTGAAAAGAAATGTTTTCACGTTTTTCTAAACTTATCAATACATTTTATTTTCCCTCTATTCTTTATGTAATGTATGTTTAGTGTAGTGGGTGGGCCTACCCCCTACTAGTTCAGCATAGTTACCCGGCATTGTTATTATTAAAAATGTTGAATTTTATTACTGTATGTGATTTTGTGTATTAGGGCACCCCCTAGTGGTCGGGTGGGACGGCTGTTGCCACCGGGGAGGAGGAGTCGGCCGGATAGCTAGGGAGAGATTGTGTGTGTGTGGAGAGAAGGATCCGGGACAGCAGACAGGGAACACCTGCAGCGGCAAGTGTGAGAGTGTGAGCGGAACACCAGGGGACACCGGAGATAAGGAGGTGGACGCAACCTCAGGGTCTATTCCGCTGGTGTGGGTCCAGTGAGTGCTTGACCGGAGAGTGGGAGCTCAGAGAAGAGGAGTATCTAGGGCATATCCCCACCAGAGGGCGCGTTTGGGCAGGTTGTCCCCAGCTCCACCAAGATTGCCGGAATCTGCTGACCGGAGTGTTTTTTATGTGTGAATAAATGTCAGTTTTTATGCATCTCAACTTTTGCCTGAAGACTCTTTGTGCATCGGCCGCTGAAGATACTGACACACACTGTCCCAGCATTGAAGAAGTGATGAAGCCAGGGAGGTGCCTTGAATACAGAGCTGCCACGACTACACAGCCAGAGGCCTCCCTGGCTGGTCACTTCATTTAGTATAATTTTCAAAAAAGTATTTGTACAGTATATTGCAGCTATTTTGCTTGAGCTGCTGCTCTAAGCTATGACAGCCTCCTGGCATATAAGTATTCTGTGACAGAATCCACCTACAAGTGCATCTCAATAAATTAGAATATCATCAAAAACTTAATTTATTTCAGTAATTCAATACAAAAAGTTAAACGCATGTATTATATAGAGTCATTACACACAGAGTGATCTATCCCTATATATTATATAGAATCATTACACACAGAGTGATCTATCCCTATAGATTATATAGAGTCATTACACGCAGAGTGATCTATCCCTATAGATTATATAGAGTCATTACACGCAGAGTGATCTATCCCTATAGATTATATAGAGTCATTACACGCAGAGTGATCTACCGTATTTTTCAGACTATAAGACGCACCGGACCATAAGACGCACCCTGGTTTTAGAGGAGGGAAATAGGAAAATAAACTTTTAAGCAATAAATGTGGTCATGACACACTGTTATGGGTCAAGGATCTCCTGCTACACAGGTACCCATTCTGGTAATGATCCTCCTGCCTTGTATATTATCCCCTTCTTTGTATATATGTCTCCCATCCTGGTATATGCCCTCATCCTGGTATATGGCCCGCATTCTAATCATAAGCATAAACATTTATACTCACCTTTCCCCACTCTACGCAGCATCGCTCATCTTCCTGTGTGTGCCAACAGCAGCACCGCTGACCTGTGTGGAGCCGTGCGCACAGCAATGACGTCATCGCTGTGCGCACCGCTCTCCACATACATCAGCGGGCAGGCAGACAGTAGGTCATCGCAATGCTGCAGGGAACGGTGACCAGTGAGTATACTTATTCACTGCCCCCCATACTGATGATGATACGCAGGGTGGCAGTGAATATAGCCACCCATGTTCACTTGAGGCTGTAGGAGCCAGGGATGATCACGCGGGTTGGCTGTTTAGTATGAGCGCACCCTTCGCTCATCATCCCGCCCACCTCTCACCGCCAGCTTCAGGGCTGAGAGATGACGGGCGTCGGGATTCAGTGCGTATGAAATGAGGCTGATGAGCGGGCCCACGTGGTCACGATAGGTGCTGCTACAGCCTGCTCCTGCCTCTGATGACTAGCTCCACCACCACCGCACCCCCCTTACCCGCAGACATCGGACTAAAAGACGCAACCCCCACTTTCCACCAAAATGTTGGGGAAAAAAGTGCGTCTTATAGTTCAAAAAATACGGTATTTCAAGTGTTTATTTCTGTTACTGTTGATGATTATGGCTTACAGCCAATGAAGACCCAAAAGTCATTATCTCAGAAAAGTAGAATAATTACCACAAAAACCTGCAAGGGCTTCCTAAGCATTTAAAATGGTCCCTTAATTACTTTGTGCAGGACACACGTGTAGGAAACTTATTCAAGTGTATAAAAGTTAAATTTTATTTATAAATAGACATACAGTATTAAAATTGGATGCCCGGAAATCGCGTCGGCGCACGGCAGCTCTCATTCCAGAGGCGCACGTCAGAGGGAATTCCTCCGTTTACACACTATGGGTAAGTTGGGAATATTTTTTCTTATATGGTGACTAATTGACCCTATGGTGTATCTCCATTATACATTGCTGACTGTTTGATTCATTATGCTATTTAGCTATATGGAGTAGTAATGGGCTAATTTTGGCTAGTTCTTGGGTAGGTGGGTGTGAAGGAATCCACCTTACCTTATGTACGTAATATATGGAAAATGAAAAAAAAAATTTTTTTTTTAATACTGTATGTCTATTTATTAAATAAAATGTAACTTTTATACAGTTGAATAAGTCTCCTACACGTGTGTCCTGCACGAAGTAATTAGCTGATTCTGGGAGTATATTCCATAATAATATCCGTACGGGGGTTGCTATAAAATCCATTATGATGAAATTGCAATACTATATTTTCCCCTTTCTGTCTATGATCTATTTGAAAATGGTCCCTTAGTCTGGTTCAGTAGGTTACACAATCATGGAGAAGATTGTTGACTTGACAGATGTCCAGAAGGCAGTCATTGACACACTCCACAAGGAGGGTAAGCCACAAAAGGTTATTGCTAAAGAAGCTGGCTGGTAACAGAATGCTGTATCCAAGCATATTAATGGAAAGTTGAGTGGAAGGAAAAAGTGTGGTCGAACAAGGTGCACAAGCAACCAGGATAACCGCAGTCTTGATAGGATTTTTAAGAAGAGGCCATTCAAAAATTTTTGGGGAGATTCACAAGGAGTGGACTGCTGCTGGAGTCAGTGCTTGAAGAGCCACCACACAAGCTGCTTGAGGTCTAGTGTGAAGTTTCCACAATCAGTGATGGTTTGGGGAGCCATGTCATCTGCTGGTGTAGGTCCACTGTCTTTTATCAAGACCAAAGTCAGCGCCGCCGTCTACCAGGAAATTTTAGAGTTCTTCATGCTTCCCTCTGCCGACAAGCTTTTTGGAGATGGAAATTTAATTTTCCAGCAGAACATGGCACCTGTGCACACTGCCAAAATGATCAATACCTGGTTGACTAACCACAGTATCACTGTGTTTGATTGGCCAGCAAACTCGTCTAACCTGGAACCCATAGAGAATCTATGGGATATTGTCAAGAGGAAGATGAGAGACACCAGACCCAACAATGCAGACGAGCTGAAGGCTGCTATCAAAGCAACCTGGGCTTCTATAACACCTCAGCAGTGCCACAGGCTGATTGCCTCCATGCCACATCGCACTGATGCAGTAATTCATGCAAAAAGATCCCAACCAAGTATTGAGTTCATTTACTGTACAGACTTTTCAGTTGGCGCCATCATTTCTGAGTTTAAAATAATTTTTTCAGTTGGTCTTATATAATATTCTTATTTTCTGAGATAATGACTTTTGGGTTTTCATTGGCTGGAAGCCATAATCATCAACATTAACAGAAATAAACACGTGAAATAAATCCCTCTGTGTGTAATGACTCTATCTATATATATAATTGCCTTATTCTGTCTGTCTTGCTCCAAAATGACGTCATTACAGTGACAACCGTTAAATTGGCCGCTCGGCGAGGCCCCGCCCCCTTCACGCATTGGACGCTCGGCCTGGCCCCGCCCCCCACACGCATTCCCCGAACCCACACGGAGCTCCGACTCCCAGATGACTGCTGCACCCTCGGGAGCCCACACCGGCAAACGCAGCCGACACATACCCTTGCGTTGCTGGGATCGTGCCGGAGCAGGCGTACGCTGGTAACCATGGTACACATCAGGTAACCATGGAAACCACTTTGCTTAATTACCCGATTGCGTACCATCGTTACCAGCGTATGCCGACTCCCTGCACATTCAGATCGCTGGTCTCCCGCTGTCAAACACGCGGATGTGTGCTGCACAGCAGGAGACCAACAAACAAAAAATGAACCAGCACTGTCGCTTTGAATAATTACCTGATGTGTACCATGGTTACTAGCTTACCCTGGCTCCCGGCACACGTGTGCTGAAGCCAGCGTACGCTGGTAACCATGGTACACATCGGGTAACTATGGAAATCGGTTTGCATAGTTACCAGGGCCACGCCCCCAGCACACTGTACCCGCTCGGCCACACCTCCCGCACACATTGGGCACTTATACACCTCCCCCCAGGACTACTCCACCTATTAGACACCTCCCCCCAGGACTACTCCACCTATTAGACACCTCCCCCCAGGACTACTCCTCCTATTAGACTCCTCCCCCCAGGACTATTCCACCTATTAGACACCTCCCTCCAGGACTACTCCTCCTATTAGACTCCTCCTCTCCCAGGACTACTCTACCTATTAGACTCCTCCCCCCAGGACTACTCCTCCTATTATACTCCTCTCCCCCAAGGACTACTCCTCCTATGAAATTCCTTCCCCCAGGACTACTCCTCCTATTAGACTCCTCCCCCCAGGACTTCTCCTCCCATTATACTCCTCCTCCCCCAGGAGTACTCCTACTATTAGACTCCTCCCCCTCCAGGACTACTCCTATTAGACTCCTCCCCCCAGGACTACTCCTCCTATTAGACTCCTCCCCCCAGGACTTCTCCTCCTATTATACTCCTCTCCCCCCAGGACTACTCCTCCTATTAGACTCCTCCACCCAGGATTACTCCTACTATTAGACTCCTCTCCCCCAGGAGTACTCCTCCTATTAGACTTCTCTCCCGCCAGGACTACTCCTCCTATTATCCTCCTCTCTCCCCAGGACTACTCCTCCTATTATCCTCCTCTCCCCCCAGGACTACTCATCCTATTAGACTCCTCTCCCCCCAGGACTACTACTCCTATTATCCTCCTCTCCCCCCAGGACTCCTCCTCCTATTATCCTCCTCTCTCCCCAGGACTCCTCCTCCTATTATCCTCCTCTCCCCCCAGGACTACTCCTCCTATTATCCTCCTCTCTCCCCAGGACTACTCCTCCTATTATCCTCCTCTCTCTCCAGGACTACTCCTCCTATTATCCTCCTCTCTCCCCAGGACTACTCCTCCTATTATACTCCTCTCTCCCCAGGACTACTCCTCCTATTATCCTCCTCTCTCCCCAGGACTACTCCTCCTATTATCCTCCTCTCTCCCCAGGACTACTCTTCCTATTATTATACTCCTCTCACCCCAGGACTACTCCTCCTATTATCCTCCTCTCTCCCCAGGACTACTCCTCCTATTATACTCCTCTCTCCCCATGACTACTCCTTCTATTATCCTCCTCTCTCCCCAGGACTACTCCTCCTATTATCCACCTCTTTTCCCAGGACTACTCCTCCTATTATCCTCCTCTCTCCCCAGGACTCTTCCTCCTATTTTACTCCCCTCCCCCCAGGACTACTCCTTCTATTATCCTCCTCTCCCCCCAGGACTACTCCTCCTATTAAACTCCTTACCTCCAGGACTACTCCTCCTATTATATTCCTCACCTGCAGGACTACTCCTCCTATTATCCTCCTCTCTCCCCAGGACTACTCCTCCTATTATACTCCTCTCTCCCCAGGACTACTCCTCCAACACACACACTGCACAAAACATACCTGCCCCCAAAACACACACGCTCACCCACACAAACCGCGCAACACACACACAGCACCACACGCACACAACGCTGCAGACACACAGCGCTCCACAAACAATGCAAAACACACAAACAACACACAAACAACACCGCTCTCACACTCCCCCACACCCAGACAACACCCACAACATTTACAGTGCCCTACACAAACACTTGGCAACTACATACAACAACTTCTATATACAGTCATATGAAAAAGTTTAGGCACCCCTATTAATGTTAACCTTTTTTTTAATAACAATTTGGGTTTTTGCAACAGCTATTTCAGTTTCATATATCTAATAACTGATGGACTGAGTAATATTTCTGGATTGAAATGAGGTTTATTGTACTAACAGAAAATGTGCAATCCGCATTTTAACAAAATTTGACCAGTGCAAAAGTATGGGCACCCTTATCAATTTCTTGATTTGAACACTCCTAACTACTTTTTACTGACTTACTAAAGCACTAAATTGGTTTTGTAACCTCATTGAGTTTGACCTTCATAGGCAGTTGTATCCAATCATGTTCTCCTATTTGAATCTCCTATGAAGAGTGGCATCATGGGCTCCTCAAAACAACTCTCAAATGATCTGAAAACAAAGATTATTCAACATAGTTGTTCAGGGGAAGGATACAAGAAGTTGTCTCAGAGATTTAAACTGTCAGTTTCCACTGTGAGGAACATAGTAAGGAAATGGAAGAACACAGGTACAGTTCTTGTTAAGCCCAGAAGTGGCTGGCCAAGAAAAATATCAGAAAGGCAGAGAAGAAGAATGGTGAGAACAGTCAAGGACAATCCACAGACCACCTCCAAAGACCTGCAGCATCATCTTGCTGCAGATAGTGTCAATGTGCATCGGTCAACAATACAGCGCACATTGAACAAGGAGAAGCTGTATGGGAGAGTTATGCGAAAGAAGCCGTTTCTGCAAGCACGCCACAAACAGAGTCACCTGAGGTATGCAAAAGCACATTTGGAGAAGGCAGTTACATTTTGGAAGAAGGTCCTGTGGACTGATGAAACAAAGATTGAGTTGTTTGGTCATACAAAAAGGCGTTATGGATAGAGGCAAAAAAACACGGCATTCCAAGAAAAGCACTTGCTACCCACAGTAAAATTTGGTGGAGGTTCCATCATGAATTGGGGCTGTGTAGCCAATGCCAGCACCAGGAATCTTGTTAAAGTTGAGGGTCGCATGGATTCAACTCAGTATCAGCAGATTCTTGACAATAATGTGCAAGAATCAGTGACGAAGTTGAAGTTACGCAAGGGAAAGATATTTCCGCAATACAATGATCCAAAACACCGCTCCAAATCTATTCAGGCATTCATGCAGAGGAACAATTACAATGTTCTGGAATGGCCATCCCAGTCCCCAGACCTGAATATCATTGAAAATCTGTGGGATGATTTGAAGCGTGCTGTCCATGCTCGGCGACCATCAAACTTAACTGAACTGGAATTGTTTTGTAAACAGGAATTGTCAAATATACCTTCATCCAGGATCCAGCAACTCATTAAAGGGAACCTGTCATCAGAAATTTTGCTTTAAACCTAAATGTTTCCCCCTCTGCAGCTCCTGGGCTGCATTCTAGCAAGGTTCCTGTACTTTTTGTGGCCCCTTTTAAACCAAATTAAATACTTTATAAACTTGTACCTTTTGCTATGTACATTTTGTAAATCGTCCATGGGGGCGGGCTCTCTGCTGACCGTTGTTGTTCCTCAAGCAGATTTACGCCGCCCCCCAACGCTGAATTTCATATCTCAGGACGCCGCCCCTTGGCGCCTGTGGTCCAGCGCATGCGCTGTGCGACTGTAGCGGGACTGTGCACTGTGTGCACGTGTGACCGCTGGTGACGTTTTGCGGAGGCACGAGGTTATGGGCGGCGCTGTGAGTGTCATCAGCAAGTGCCGCCCATAACCTCGTGACCGCACTTTCCCCTCTTCCTCCAGCGTTCTGCGCAAGCGCTTGCTGGCCAGATGACCCGACGTCACCTCTTTCCCATCTTGCCCTGCTGCAGGGTAAGATGGTAAGGAGGTGACGTCAGGTCATTTGGCCGGCGAGCGCTTGCGCAGAACGCTGGAGGCAGTGGGGCAAAGAGCGTCCACGAGATTATGGGCGGGCACTTGCGATGCAATCACAGCGCCGCCCATAATCTCGTGCTTGTGACACACGTCACCAGCGATCCTCGGGCACAGTGGGCGGCTTCCTGATAGATGAAACGGAGCGTGGGGGGACGGCGTCAATGTGCTGTAGGAACAGCAATGGTCAGCAGAGAGTCCGCCCCCATGGACGATTTACAAAATTTACATAGCAAAAGGTACAAGTATATAAAGTATTTAATTTGGTTTAAAAGGGGCCACAAAAAGTACAGGAACCTGCTAGAATGCAGCCCACGAGCTGCAGAAGGGGAAACACTTAGGTTTCAAGCTAAATTTCTGATGACGGGTTCCCTTTAACCCCTTCAGCCCCCAGCCTGTTTTCACCTTAAAGACCCGGCCATTTTTTGCAATTTTGACCAGTGTCACTTTGACAGGTTATAACTCTGGAACACTTCAACGGATCCTGGCGATTCTGACATTGTTTTTTCGTGACATATTGTACTTCATGTCAGTGGTAAATTTAGGCCGATATGTTTTGCGTTTATTTGTGAAAATTTCGGAAATTTAGCGAAAATTTTGAAAATTTTGCAATTTTCAAAATTTGAAATTTTATGCCCATAAATCTGAGAAATATGTCACACAAAAAAGTTACTAAATAACATTTCCCACATGTCTACTTTACACCAGCGCAATTTTTGAAAAAAAAAAAAATTCCGTTAGGAAGTTAGAAGGGTTCAAAGTTCATCACCAATTTCTCATTTTTCCAACAAAATTTACAAAAAAAAATTGTTTAGGTACCACATCACATTTGGAGTGATTTGAGAAACCTAGGCGACAGAAAATACCCAAAAGTGACCCAATTCTAAAATCTGCACCCCTCACTCTGCTCAAAACCACATCCAAGAAGTTTATTAACCCTTTAGGAGCTTCACAGCAACCAAAGCAATGTAGACGAAAAAATGAAAATTTTACTTTTTTAACACAAAAATGTTACTTTAGCCATAAAAATTAGTATTTTCACAAGGGTATCAGGAAAAATGCATCATAAAATGTATCGTGCATTTTCTCCTGAGTACGCAGATACCCCATATGTGGTGGTAATCAAATGTTTGGGCGCACGGCAGGACTCGGAAGGCAAGGAGCGCAATTTGAATTTTTGAGTGCAAAATTAGCTGCACTCATTAGCGGACGCCATGTCGGGTTTGAAGACCCCCTGAGGTGCCTAAACAATGGAGCTCCCCCACAAATGACCCCATTTTGGAAACTAGAGCCCTCAAATATTTTTTCTAGATGTTTGATGTGCACTTTGAACCCCTGGGGGCTTCACAGAAGTTTATAACGTTGAGCCGTGAAAAGAAAACAAAATTTTTTTACCACAAAACTGTTGCTTCAACCAGGTAGCTTTTTTTATCACAAGGGTATCAGGAAAAAATGCACCATAAAATTTATGGTGCATTTTCTCCTGAGTACGCAGATACCCCATATGTGGTGGAAATCAAATGTTTGGGCGCACGGCAGGACTCGGAAGGCAAGGAGCGCCATTTCACAGCAAAATTGGTTGGAATTATTAGCGGACGCCATGTTTCATTTGGAGACCCCCCTGAAGTGCCTAAACAATGGAGCTCCCCCACAATTGACCCCATTTTGGAAACTAGACCCCTCATGGAATTTATCTAGCTGTTTAGTGAGCACTTTGAACCCCTGGAGGCTTCACAAGCGTTTGTAATGTTCAGCCGTGAAAATATTTTATTCTTTTTTTTACCACAAAATTGTTTTTTCAAACAGGTAGCTTTTTTTTCCACAAGGGTATCAGAAAAAAATGCACCATAAAATGTATTGTGCAATTTCTCCTGAGTACGACGATACCTCATATGTGGTGGAAATCAATTGTTTGGGCGTACGGCGGGGCTCAGAAGAGAAGGAGCGCCATTTCACAGTAAAATTGATTGGAATTATTAGCAGACGCCATGTTTCATTTGGAGACCCCCCTGAGGTGCCTAAACAATGGAGCTCCCCCACATGTGATCCCATTTTGGAAACTAGCCCCCCCCCCCCCATACAAAAAAAATTAGTTTGGCGAAATAAAAAATACAGACATCAGTAAAAAAAAAAAAAAAAAAGAGCGCCTGCCACTAAGACCAGTGCCAAACGTGAGAGCAATGCACGAGTCTCGTATCGCATCATCCACTGCAGTCTGGAAGCGAGCAACTGCGCTGGATAATGCGATGCGAGAGGGCGGGGCGGCAGATGAGAAAGAGCGCAGCGGATGGAAGATGGGAAAGGGCGCAGCGGGTGGAAGATGGGAAAGGGCGCAGCGGATGGAAGATGGGAAAGGGCGCAGCGGGTGGAGGAGCGGCAGAGGATGGGAAAGGGCGCAGCGGATGGATGATGGGAAATGGCGCAGCGGATGGAGGAGCGGCAGAGGATGGGGGGGTGAGATGGGGATACCTACCTTACAGGATGGATCTAGGCAGCAGAATCACAGCAGACAGAAGAGGCAGCAGATGAAGGAGGGTGAAAAGGATGGGAGAGAGCAGGCAGCAGATCAGGGAGGGGGGCAGAGTCTGATGGGAGGGGGGAGGCAGCACATGGAGGGAGGGGGGAGGCAGCACATGGGGGGGGGAGGCAGCACATGGGGGGGGAGGCAGCACATGGGGGGGGAGGCAGCACATGGGGGGGGGAGGCAGCACATGGGGGGGGGAGGCAGCACATGGGGGGGGAGGCAGCACATGGGGGGGGAGGCAGCACATGGGGGGGGAGGCAGCACATGGGGGGGGAGGCAGCACATGGGGGGAGGCAGCACATGGGGGGGGAGGCAGCACATGGGGGGGAGGCAGCACATGGGGGGGGAGGCAGCACATGGGGGGGAGGCAGCACATGGGGGGGGAGGCAGCACATGGGGGGGAGGCAGCACATGGGGGGGGAGGCAGCACATGGGGGGGGAGGCAGCACATGGGGGGGAGGCAGCACATGGGGGGGAGGCAGCACATGGGGGGGAGGCAGCACATGGGGGGGAGGCAGCACATGGGGGGGAGGCAGCACATGGGGGGGAGGCAGCACATGGGGGGAGGCAGCACATGGAGGGGGGAAGGCAGCACATGGAGGGGGGGAGGGGGGAGGCAGCACATGGAGGGGGGGAGGGGAGGGGGGAGGCAGCACATGGAGGGGGGGAGGGGAGGCAGCACATGGAGGGGGGAAGGGGAGGCAGCACATGGAGGGGGGAAGGGGAGGCAGCACATGGAGGGGGGAAGGGGAGGCAGCACATGGAGGGGGGGAGGGGAGGCAGCACATGGAGGGGGGGAGGGGAGGCAGCACATGGAGGGGGGGAGGGGAGGCAGCACATGGAGGGGGGGGAGGCAGCACATGGAGGGGGGGAGCCGATTAGGTGCAGTGGCAGCCGATGGAGGCGGCGGCCGATCGGGTGCAGCGGCGGCTGAAAAAGGTGGGTGCGACTGAAAGGGGACGGTGGCGACCAGGGACAGCGGCGTGGCGGGCAGCAGAGGTGGATCGGCGGGCAGGGACAGCGGCGTGTAAAGCGGCGTGGCGACCAGCGGTGGATCGGCGGGGGAGCGGCGGTGGATCTCGGCGGGGAGCGGCGGTGGATCTCGGCGGGGAGCGGCGGTGGATCTCGGCGGGGAGCGGCGGTGGATCTCGGCGGGGAGCGGCGGTGGATCTCGGCGGGGAGCGGCGGTGGATCTCGGCGGGGAGCGGCGGTGGATCTCGGCGGT